>NC_056747.1:401388113-401688113 GCF_019279795.1 Protopterus annectens
ATTTATAAGGCATCACAGCCATTCCTCATTTAGTTCTCTGACATGCCCTTGTTGCAAACTGACTCTGATACCATGGTGCTCTCCTTCGAGGAGACAAATTTTGTTAATTTGGAAGGCAGCTACGAGACAACAGTCGGTGCCAGAGAAGGCCTTTTAGAAGCTTTAGATTTGGAGTCAGATCTGGATTTTGAAGACTTAGAAGAAGAAGCCGATGAACCAGATAAGGCTTCCTCGAAGGTTGGCTTCAGAAGACCCCTGAGTTTCAGCTTGCTCTTTCTCTCCTGCAACACTCTAGGAGAGAAAGCATGACAGAACAAACATGATTCCTGCAAATGGATGGCTGCCAAGCAGTAGACACAGCTACTGTGGCCATCCATTAATGACATTTTCTGGGAGCATTTCATGTATTTTTTTAACCCAGAGGGTTTATGCTCCTTGCTATCCTTAGACATTGCAGACACACAAGCAAAACCAGAGGAGAAAAGAGAAATAGAGAATAACTGAGGACTAGGTCCTCTAACTAAAACGGGCCTAGCCCTGCAGAAGAATAACACGAGGACTAGGTCCTCTAAGTTAAACGGGCCTAGCCCTGTGTAAGAGAAAACTAGGTCTTTCAACTAAAACAAACCAAGTTTTTTGTAACAGACAGACAAAGAGATTCAGTCACACAGGAAAATTTTTAAATGAAAATTACAAATAATAGAGTTACACAAGGACTAGGTCCTCTAAGTTAAACGGGCCTAGCCCTGAGTAAAGAAACTGGGTCTTCTAACTCAAACAGGCCAAGTATATAACCCAAACACACACACGTGTTCAATACCACAGGAAAAACTTTGCAACCGCAATCCTAATAAGACTTTAGCGGATCCCCGCCAAAGACAAGTTAACAATCAACAAATTAATAGTACAATAATCAACAGAAGCCCCTGCTGATTTAGAGTGGCGAAACCACCAAAAACTAACGATCTCGGCAAAAAAGTGCAAAGGCGCCTAACTACTGGTACAGAGGATACTAACTACTAAGGTCAAACAAGACCACAGAACAATTTAGGCAAAGACCTATATATATATATTACCAGTAAATATGCAAAAAAACACTTAGGAATGAAAAAATTGCAAAAGACTTAGCCAGAGCCAAGAGAAGAACATCCAAACTCGTCGACGTGGCAAACGAGATCTGGGGATTGCACTGGTGTACCACGGGATACCTGCTTAGCCACGAGCCAACCAGAAGTCTTCGAGCTTAAAAATTGGCCGAGTCAGAGACGAGTATCGGCTCCGAACCCATATGTAAAAATGAAGGTGAGATTGGACTACCTAACATATGTAAGTTTGCCTACATCGCAAGTGATAATTCAATAAATGTGCTTTAAAAAATATCAATACGGTTTGCTTTCTTTATATAAATGTATGATCAACTATGTCATAAGTGATAATTCAATAAACATGTTTTTTTGTTTAAAAAAATATAATAAACATTGACATGCGGTATGAAAAGAATTAAGGCAAAGATAATGGCCCCTCTATTTAGAATAAAATAAAGAAAGGCTAAAAAGTACAGTTGTGTACCTACCATAAATGCAGATGTTCGAGTGTATTCACTGTTGCAGTCATTACTCTTGGGTTATCCTGCTGGCAGGCTACCTGCAGTCGGCCAGAATTCCAAAGTCTAGGTCCGGCATCGGTTGCTGTCGCTTCTTCCCTGACGTCAGTGCGCCAGGGGTATAAAAGATGCAGCCAATGCCATTTTCTTCAGTTTTTCTTGCCCCAGATGTCAGGTGCCCCCAAATAGGTAGGCTGTAAAAAATTTTGCCAAAAAGCATGCATATAGTAAAATAAACATTTCCTTCATCTACAAGCAAATACACCACATAGGTTGTATAGAATAGAGAAGTACAGGAAAGTCCCAGCAAAGAAAAGGGGGATGGTGGGTGGGTAACCTGGACTGCAACAGTGAATGCACTTGAACATCTACATTTATGGTAGGTACACAACTGTACTATGTTCATCGTGTTTCACTGTTGCAGTCATTACTCTTGGGTTGAATCCCAAAGCTGAGGTTGGGTGACTGGGCCTAAATAGGAATAGGAGAGGCTAGTAGGCCCTGCAGAACTGCAGTGGCGAAGCCTGCTCTGGATTTAGAGTAGAGTGGTAAGTGGTAGTGCTTCTCCAGGTTGCAGCCTCTAAAATGTCCTTGGTTGGTACTCCTCTGAGGAAGGCTGCTGAAGTGGCTGCTGCTCTGGTAGAATGTGGCCTAATGTCCTTAGGTACTGATTTGCCATGTTGTGAACAGCAGAAGCGAATGCAGTGTCCTATCCATTTTGAAATAGTCTGCTTTGATAGGCTTTCCCTGTGATCCTGCAGCATAAGCTACAAACAGTTCCTCAGTTTTCCTGAAAGCTTTTGTTCTGTCCAAGTAGAATCGTAGCTGTCTGTGCATGTCCAAAGTGTGCAGAAGTCTCTCCCCTTTATTCTGGGGATTTGGATAGAATGTTGGCAAATTAATGGCTTGGTTAAGAGCCACACTGGATACTACCTTTGGCATGAATGTTGGGTTTGTCCTTAGAGAAACCCTGTCCTGACGAAAAAATAATGAAAGGTTCCACTGCCATTAATGCCTGTAACTCTGAGACTCTTCTTGCTGAAATTATTGCTAGGAGCAGAGCAGTTTTCCATGATAAGAGTTTTATATCAGCTGTATTAGCTGTCTCAAAAGGAGGCAGTGTGAGTTTTTCTAAAACAAAATTGAGGTCCCAAGTAGGTATTGGTGCTCTCATTGGGAGTCTTATGTTTTTTGCCCCTCTGAGGTACTGTTTCAGTAGTGGATGAGAGAAAATAGGAGGTTCCGTATTGTAATGAGCTGAAATGGCAGAGGCATGGATCTTAATTGACGAGAAGGATAGGACTTTGTCCAGCATCTAAGTTAGGTATTGTAAAATCTGAGGTATATTTGGGACAAGTGGTTCAAGTCCTTGTGCCTGGTTCCAAGCACAGAATCTCTTCCATTTTTCTGCATAAGATTTCCTAGTGCTGGGCCTTCCTGGCTTCTAAAATGGCATCCATAACAGCTTTAAAGAGAGGTGTGGTCTGAGTGGCTATATTATCTGCCATGAAGCCAGATTTAAGGTTCTGAGTTGACTGTGCAGAATCTGATTGCTTTGTTGAGTCAGAAGATGAGGAATTTGAGGTAAAGGCCAGGCTGGGCCTTGAGATAAGCTCTTTAGGATTGGGTAGCAGTGCTGGCGTGGCCAGTCTGGGGCAATAAGGATCATTTTTGGCCTCTCTTGTCTGACTTTTAGGAGCACCCTGGGAAGAAGAGGCAGTGGAGGAAAGGCATACACTGTCAGGGTTTTCCAGCTAAATGACAGAGCATCCACTTTCCATGCTTGTGAGTGATAAGTTCTTGTGCAGAATTTCTGTAGTTGGCAGTTGTGAGGGGAGGCAAAAAGATCTATGTCTGGGCATCCCCATTTCCTTGTTATCATGCTGAAGACCTGTGGATTTAGTTTCCATTCGTGAGGATCCATGAGATTTCTGCTTAGTTCGTCTGCCAGTGTACTTTTCGTTCCTGGCAGGAATTGTGCCTGCAGATGTAATTGATAGGTCAGTGCTGTGTTCCACAAAGTCATGTTTTGCCTGCAGAGGGGGTAGGAATGTGTGCCCCCTTGCTTGTTTATGTACCACATAACTGTGGTATTGTCTGTCTTTAGTAATAGTTGTCCTGGATGTAGTAGCTCCTTGAAGGCTGTCAGGGCATTCTGTACAGCTAGCATCTCTTTTTGATTGATATGAAGATGCATTTGCTCCTTGGGCCACGTGCCCTGAATACATTTTCTTGCCATGTGTGCCCCCCAGGCATAATCCGATGCATCTGTTGTTATTGTCTGCCTGGTTGTGGGTGAGGTGAAAGGCTGTCCCTTGTTGTGGTGACAGGCCAGTGCCCACCATCGAAACTCCTGTTGCAGGCAGGGAATTAGCGTTAGTGTTTCCAGGCTGTGGCAATGTTGAGTCCAAACACTTTTTAGATACCACTGTAGTTTCCTCATATGCAGTCTTGCATATGGAATTAGTAGAATGTAGGATGCCATGAAGCCCAGGGCCTGCAGAATTTTTCTTGCAGGGAGCTGGGTCTTTGCTGCCATCATTTGAAAGTAATGAGTCAATTGTCTTTGCTTGTCTGGCGTGAGATAAGCCATCTGGGCAGTTGTATTTAAGCTTGCACCCAGGAATATTATCTCTTGAGAGGGCACTAGTTTTGATTTCTTTTCGTTTACTGTGTATCCTAGGCAAATTAGTAATCTTTTTACAAACGCCAGATACTTTAGTAGAATGTCCTTGCTCTCTGCTTGAATGAGGCAGTCGTCCAAGTAGGGGTATATTTGAATTCCTTTTTGTCTGCAAAATGCAATTACTGGTGCCAGGCATTTTGTGAAGACCCTGGGCGCAGTAGATAAGCCAAAGAGCAGTGCAGAAAATTGGTACTGCATTGAGCCAGCTATGAATCTGAGGTGTCTTCTGCAAGACTGTCTGATTGGGATATGCAGGTATGCCTCCTTGAGGTCCAACGTAACTAGCCAAGCCTCCTTGCCCAGCATAGGTAGAATCTGCTGCAGTGTTAACATTTTGAATTTCGGGACATCCAGGAAAGTATTTAGGATTGACAGGTCCAGTATTGGTCTCCAGGCTTTGTCCTTTCTGGGTACCAGGAAAAGTCTTGAGTAAAATCCTTGTCCCTGTTCTTGCTGTGGTACTCTTTGAATAGCTTTCATGTTCATGAGAGCAGTAATTTGTTTTTGTGCCTCTGCCCACTGGTTTTGTGGCAGGTCCGGCATACCTTTTGTTTTTGGAAGGGTGTGAAAGTGGAACCTGTAACCCTGCGAAACAATATTCAGTACCCATTTGTCTTGGGTGATCATGTGCCAATTTTGTGAGAAAAGTGCTAGCTTTCCCCCTAAGGGTGCTGCCAAAAGGTAAGTGCTTGGCATTTGTAGAGGAAAGTCATTGAGACTGTTTCCTAAAAGGTTGTGATTTGTCTTCTCCTCCTTTGGGGGCTGAAGCTCCCCATTGCTTAGGTCTGTAGGAGCCTTGGGGCTGAGATCTGCCTCTTGGGCGTCTGTATCTACCTCTTTGTGGCCTGTCTGACACCGGAAAGGACCAATTTTTTGAAGACCAGTTTCTGCTAAACCTAGGTGGTTGAACCTGTAAGAAATCCTTTACTGTCTGCATTGATTTTGCTTTATCCTCCATTTTCTTTAACACCTCTTCTGCCTTAACACCAAAGTATCATGCTGAAGTGGAGCATCCAAAAGTTTTACTTTAACATGTTCAGGTAAACTTTGTTCTTTCAACCAAGCATGCCTTCGAATGACACAGCCTGTAACTGCGCCTCTACAAGAAGCCTCTAATGAATCAAAACCACATTGCAGAGTATGCTTTCCCACTTGTTCAGCTGCATGCAATAAATCCTGCATTTTCTTATTGTCAGGACATTCTGAGTTTATAAGCATTTTTTGTTTTAACAAAGACATGAGATACTGTTGATATTTAAGCATGTGAAACTGGCAGTTTAAAGCCCTTACAGCTAAAGTAGCAGAAGTGTAAACTTTTTTCCCCATCTATCCAGAGCTCTATCTTTGCGTTTTTTATGAATTCTGGTCGTCGGTTGATCCAACGGCATTATGTAGTTAAACCTTTGGCCAAAGTAATGTAAAGCAAATTCAAACCGACACTTAATAGTGTGTTTGTTGAATCTAACACAAAACCGACAACTAGTGATGTCGTGGTCAGGGCCTAGACAAGGAATACAGTAAGAATGAAAATCCTTATGAGGTATTTGCTTCCCACATGAAATACAATTGTTAACTTTTACTGACATCGGTCTGGAGCAAGAAAAAGTTTCCCCAACGGGGTACTTAGCTTTATTGAAGACTTCGGTTCTGAAATTCGACTTTGAAAATCTCAGGAGTAGGCCAACCGGCACTTGAGAACTGCTTTTGCTTCGGGCACCGCGCAGCAAGAAAGACTGAAGAAAATGGTGTCGGCTGCATCGTTTATACCTCTGGCGCACTGACGTCAGGGAAGAAGCGACAGCAACCGACGCCGGACCTAGACTTTGGAATTCTGGCCGACTGCAGGTAGCCTGCCAGCAGGATAACCCAAGAGTAATAACTGCATAAGTGAAACACGATGAACATCATAATATGCACATATGTCAGCCATTTGTTGTAAAGAAAAATTCTAATCATACTGTCCTAATTAATTTTCAGTATAACTAAAGTAAGTAACCCAAATATGAGTTTCATAATTGTTTTTAACGCGTTTATTAACACATTGCCACTTGAGACATGTGCATGCATATATTATTACAAAAGAAAACAAACCATATTAACATTCTTTTCATTGTCATGGATTATACATTACATGCTTTCTTTCTTATTAACAATTATTCACTCTAGCATTAAACAAATTGCTCAATTCCTGCCTTCCCATAAACCTCACTCATCTTGAACATTATTCTGCATGTATGTTTCCCAACAGGTTCCATTCATTTCTAAGCAATTTGCTCATTCCTGTTCTAAAGATCCCAACTCTTTTATCTACTTTAAAATACTGGGTACTTCAATTACAGTAAATTTAGATTATGATATGCATTTTTTTACTAACTGCTTTTTTGGCAGTGAACTTAAGTCCTTACTATCTATAAGCAATTCTGATCTTTTGTCCCACCTAAAAAAATAATTTCCTTAGTTACATCTGCCCCCTTAACATTTCAGACAGAGTACTCCACAGATATTTTTTTTAAATCTGCAACACATTACATTCCCAAAAACTTTTCCCAGTCATCACTCTTGTTTTCCATTACACAGCCAGCATCTGCTATCTATCTGAGGAAAAATTCTCAGAAGTCTGCTTGGGGTACAAAAATATCTAAGTTAACACTTTGAAGCAAAAATTGTAAACTCTCTGCACTTTGTCACATATGTGGAAGCCATACAAATGTCCTCCAACTGTTCCTTTGTAAACCACCTTTCCAGTCTCTCTTCCCTTTTTTTTCCTCTGACCAATTATTACAGTTATCACAGAATATTTTATATGTCCTATGAACTATCCCTTTCTTAACAGCAGTTACTGTTCTACACTTCACTAAAAGTTCAACCAAAATTTAGCTTTCACTTAGCATTCCCTTATCCCTTCCTATTTGCCTATACTTTTTTTTAAATATATTTATTGAATTATCACTTGTGACATAGGCAAATTTACATTTACATGAAAGTAATCAAGTTGTATTAAGTTCACATTTACAAACACTATACTTCACACATACTGCTATATATCATATAATCTAAGCAACATTACATAACATATTCAACTCCTGCCCTTTTTTAATAGGAAACATCTTTATTAAACCATCACTTAAGACATAGGCAATTATACATTAGTATAAATGAAAACAAACCACACCGACACAATATTAGTTGCAAGCATTTTACATGACAAACCATACCGACACACTCTCAGATGCATACATTATACATCACTTACAATCTACCCAATCATTTTCAATAAAATATTACATAGTTCATTAAAGTCCTGCACTCTTTTAAACCTCATTCCTCCCCTGTATGTATTGTTCCCACAGTTCCCATTTCTTCCCATGTAGTTTGTTCCTACCCTTTTCTAAAGATCTCAATTCCAGTTGCTTTATCTCTGTTACTATATTCACTACTTCTAGTATAGCTGATTTAGATTTTGATTTCCATTTTCTAGTAATTGCTTTTTTGGCAGCCACCATAATTAGACACAGTAAGGCCTTACCATGTCTAGACAATTCTGAACCTGTGTTACAGCTCAAAAAACTCATCTCCCTCGTCACACCAATCTGTCGACACTGCATCTCCGAGAGTGCACCCCAAAGGGAATCAAAGTCTGCCAACTCACTGCACTCCTAGATAATATGTTCCCAATTACCTCTTTCTTCACCATCACACCTCCAACATTTGCTGTCTGCCCGAGGAAAATTTCTCTGGATTGCTTAGAGTACAAAAATATCTATGTAAACATTTCCAAGCAAAAATCCTAAATCTACTAGATTTAATTTCGTATTTGGAAGTTGTACATATACCCCCCATTGTTTCTTTGTTTATTGCTTATCCAGTCTCTATTCCCAATCCTTTCTAAACTCCTCTGACTGATTCTTATAGTTATCATGCAATATTTTATAAGCTCTACTAATTATTCCTTTTTTAAAATCAGTTTCTGTTCTAGATTCAACTAAAAACTCGACCAGTGCTGGTTGTTCGTTTAGGACCCCTTATTTCTTTCTCTGTACCTATACTCTGATATCAATCCTTGATAGGGAAGGCAATCTTTAACCTGCAGTCTTGGTGTCTTCCCATTCTAGCATCTTTTCCCCTCTAGTTATTTGCTCCCAATACCTTGGTTCCTTTGCCAGTTTTCTCCAATAAATTCCAGCCTCCTCTTGCCTATTGTCTATATCCCTAATTGCAGTCATCCCTATCGGCAAAATTTCCTTTCTCCATTCCCATGTTGCCTTAGATCATAGGACACTTTCTGTTACTTTAAAAATATAATGTTCTGTATGATTGTTATTCGGTTTGCCATCAAAATGTCATAAAACAGTTAAGCGACCTTGGAAGGTCGAAAGGCACTCTTCCAAGGTGTTGTAACTCTGATTTTTAAATGTTTTAATTCACAACAGCGAATGCTAGTGTGCATTTGCTCTTGTGGATTTGTCATTTTGAATGGAGATTGCACTATAGTAAGGATCAGGAAATTTACCCTTTACCTCACTGTAGTGTGATCTTGGTAGAATATATGAGTAGCAGGGGGTGGGGGTGCAGCGGGGCTTGCAAACATTCATATCACATAACCAGAAGTCTAGGTAGTTTCAGCAAAATCAACATTCCTGAGATGTCGACTTTCCTTAATTCCTAGTTTCAGTTATGTGATCATTCTGCAATTGCATTTTACGACATTTCGGGTTGGGTAAGTGAACACTCGCACAAGTGAGTTACGAGATTTTGATAGTAAATCTTGTTGTTCTCCTTAAAGGTCTCTCCTTGTTTCTTAAGCTTCCCCTGTTACATCATTATTCCTTTCCACTTTGAATTATAGTTTTCTGCTTGTGGTATGTATAGGAGCCTTAACTGTGCAGCTCTGAAATACCCTTTTAAATCGAGTAATCCCAATCTACCCTGTTATACTGGAAAAATCAGCTTATCCCACATGACTCTTGCCATTTTCCCCTCCCAGATAAAGTCTTTCAGTTCTTTATTAATTGCTATCCACAACTTCTCCTCTGGTTGATAAAAATATGCCTGACCTGTGTATAAGACTAATGGCACTAAAAGCTTAACTGTGTCTTACTATCCATAACCGTATAACAAAGCTTCCATTTTCTATGTTTTTGTATTGTCTTTTGTTTAGTCTCTTCCCATATATCCTTAGCTGCCACACCAGACTCATTTATAATGCATACACCTAAATACTTCATTTTATCATATCCCCATACAAATGGATATGCTAAACCAAGTAATATGTAGGTACATAATTTACTGCTATTGCCTTTGTTTTAGCTTTATTAATTTTGTATCCCAAAAATATATGAAACTGTCTGAAAATGTTCCACAACACTGTAATGTCTCTTTCTGGTTTTGTCAGGTATAAAATATCATCTGCAAATAAAGCCAGCCTTTCTTAACTACCATACAAATTATATCCTTGAATTTCTGAGTCCTGTTTTTTTTTGCCATTGGTTCTAAATATAATGCGTATAACAAAGAGGAAAGAGGACACCCCCGCTTGGTTCCATTGCTCAAACAAAAATTATCACAGAAGACCCCACCAACTTTAATTTTTGCCTCCCAATCCTTCATATATCCTCCTAATTAACTTTATAATTTTTTCAAGAAATGCAAATGCTTCCTTTGCCCAGGTCATAAACTCCCTGCTTCTTCTGTATGAAGACCCTTCAACAACAATGGTATTTTCTTATATTCTGCTTCCCTCTGGATCATCCATGTTCTGTTAATGTTGTTAAATGACTGCCACCCTCAAAAAAAAAAAAAAAAAAAAAACACATTGATCCACATCTATCAATGTAGGCATTATTTTTGCCATTCTTTCGGCCATTATAGACTAACACTTTGCAATTATGATTTACTATTGAAAGCTCCATCTTAAGCTCCATTATAGCAGTTTTAGGTGGAATATAAATATATGCCAATGTAATCCTCCTCCCCTGCCAGTAGAATCTGCCATTATTATCTTTTTTATCCTCTTTTATCAGTATTGGAGCTCTTCTTGCAATTAATATAAGTACTTATCTTTTCCTTTGTCCCAGATATTCCACTAAATAACCAGACTTACATTCACATGTTCAGTTATTTCTAAGTCTGTCTCCTGTAACATAACTATTCGCACTCCACATTTTTTAATACAGTTAATTATTCTTTTTCATTTGTATTTATCTGTGAGACCAATGACATTTAAAGACATTACAGAAAGCATCATTGTATTAAAAAGTTATTATTCCCACCTTTTATGTACAGCACCTTTATTGTTAAATCTCTCTTTCCAGTTTTTGTGTTACATGCATACACTGTTTGGCAAGTTGAACTTTTATACAGTTGTTTCTTGTCATATCCATTTCAGCCTATGTCACATCTTACAAAACATTTTGTTTTATTGAAAGCCCTCAAAAAACAAAAAGGAAAAAAAATAGAAACCCCCAATATCGCCTAAAACCCTATTAATTTAACACTAACAGACAAAACTATTTACATCTTCAAATGTTTAAGTTTTACCCTCCTAATCTGAACAAATGGCCCAAACTGACAACCACACTCACAGAACTGAGTCAACCTAAAAGAAAGGTTATCCATGCTAAGACGCATGATGCAGCCTGTGCTTCTACTGAGTGTTAACTGGTTTTGTCTTATCTTTATAGCTGTGCAAGCTGGGAAAACCCCTGAATGGTTTCAGAGAACATTATCTCCTTGCCAGTTTCTCTTTTCCTTTTTTTCCCAGCCAATTATTCTCTAACAGAGTGCAACCAACTTATCTTTATCAGATTGTATCCATATAGACATGAGAACCAGACAACCAATTTCTCATTATCAGACTGTCTCCATAGAGACATGAGAACCAGACAATTTATCTTTATCAGATTGTTTCCATGGAGACATGAGGGCCAGATACAGTGCTACTAAGCATACATTCATTTGCTAGAAAAAAAGTTTCATAATGATTCAATATTCTTTTTCATTTACTTGCTTTCTCTTAAAACTTATTACAAAATCAATCTAAGGTCCTTAATCCCATCATTCCCCCATGCACGAATGAGAAAAAGCACATTCATTTTTTCTTTTATTATGCTCTTTTAACCAGGCTTTTTTTACATTGCAGTGCCTACATTTCTTAGAACTGAACATAAAGGAAGAGGAAAAGGGAGAAAGAAAGGAGAAAAAGAACAGCAGCACATTTTCACAATCCCCATTACACTTAAAAACAACTGGGAAAACTTTACTTTATGACATGTAAAGAATACCATACACCACAAAAATAGTACTATTAAGAAAAATGTTTTCTTTGCTTACAGTTAACTTTCTCTCCTCTTCTGCAAAACATTTTTCTGAACATTAATGACATGAAGTAGAGCATATACTCTAGACCTCCCACAAGTCCAGCAAATTCTGAAAAATGTTCTTGTTCTGTCATATTTCACAAATGTAATTACTGCATTATAATCCCACAGTAAGTTACTAGTTTTATTACTGTTCATCTCTATCTCCCAAATCTTGTCTCTGCTTCATTTCCAACATACTCTTGATTCTTTTAGTCAGCTCTCATGCTCCCTTCCTTCTCTCCAACATTTTCTGTTGAAACAGTGGAAAAGGTTTCACAGTTACAGTCTCTATGTGATCGTTATTATCAGAACAGGAAGCATAATCTGTTTCTGTTTCACAGCTCACTTTTTGTTGGACAAACTTTTTATTTCCTTCTTAGCATGTACTTCATCAAAAAATTATTTTGTCCCTCCAGATAAGAATACCTTGAAGACAGCTGGGTACAGCAGTTTGAATCTCACACCTGTGTCTTGACATTCCCTGAAGAGTGGAATTAATTTATTCCTCTTCTGCCTGGTGTACAATTAGTAATCACTCTCCACAAACACTCTGCTGTCTCCCACTTTTAGTATTTTGCCCTTCTGCCACAGTTTTGTCAGAATCAACTCCTTCTGCTGGCAGGACTGCATCTATACTATTAAAGATCTAGTTTGCTTTCTCATAGCCAGGTTTGGAGCATACACATGATGTGCCCTTTAAACTAGCAACTCCTAATGTGGAATACCACTCCAGTTGCTTATTTGTGCTTTCATGAAATTAATGCAGTCTGTTCCTTCCAGCTTCTCTTGTATAGTCAAAAATCTCTGTTTTTCCCTACGTGGTCTGTCCTCTAATTCTATTATTTTTGAAACATCTCTTCCTGAGCAGTCTCATATTCAGCCAGCCTTTTCTTCATTTCAGCCTCTGATTTTTGCAGCGTTATTACCTCATCTGAATATCTGTTTAAAGCTTATTCCATTTTTTCAGCCTTTTGCTGTTTGTGTCGATATACTCCATCAGTGCTTAACTTATTTTAGCCAGGTCTGTGTACAGTTGTCTTATATCTTCCTGTAAGTTACTGGAAGTCATGTTTGGAGGTTGCATTGCTTTTTGTTGAACAGCTGCAGAACTTTCCCCCATCAGTGATTCCTCCCCCCTTTTTGTATCTGACTTTTTTCAGGTGTTCTGTATTTCTTTTTTTCTGGTATCCAGGTAGGACACTTACTAGCTAGTTACTGTAATTTACCCATAAACACAAAAGATTACTGGCCTTCTCTGTTGAGTTTCTATTTTCAGACTGGGAGAGCTAGAATTAAGCTGTTACTCAATGTGCAGCCATCTAGGAAGTCTTGTTTGTCTATACTCTAGATACCAATACCTGGTAGGGAAGATAGTCTCTAATCTGCAGCCCAAACTTCAGCTTGGTCTCATCCCACTCTATTACGTTTCCCTCCCTATTTATTTGCTCCCAGTACTTTGGTTCCTTAGCTAATTTTCTCCAGACAATTCAAGCACCCTCTTGCCTATTTTATACCCCTACTTGCAGCAATCTCTATTGGCAAAATCTCCTTTCACCACCTCCACGCCGGCTTAACTCTTAGAATACTTTCTGCAACTTCATTAATATAATATTCTGCATTATTTTCCTTAAGGAAATGCATCCAAAATCCTACTTATTATTTTTCACCATCACACATTCTACTTTCATTTATACCCTTCTGCTTCTATTATGTCTATGTGCCTTACCTGACTGCATAGCTCTAAAGAATTAATTCAAATCAGGTAATCCAAAACCACCTTGTTCTATGGATAGGATCATCTTATCCCATTTAACTCGTGCTCTCCTCTCCTCTAAAATAAATCTCTTCAACTTCCACAACTTCTCCTTTAGTCAATAATATATGCCTGACCCGTATATAAGACTAAAGGATTAGTGCCCTTTATATAAAATCTTACTATTGCTATCCATAATCAAGAGCTTCCAGTTTTTGTATTATCTTTTGTTCAGTGTCCTCCTACATATCATTATCTGCCATAACAGAGTCCTTCTTAATCCCTAAAACTATACACTTCATCGTATCATGTCCTCATAAATATGGGCATTGCTGAACATTCATGTGTGGGTTCATAGTTTATGCCTTTAGCATTTGTTTTATCTTCATTACTTTTGTATACCAAAAAGAGTTAAAAATGTCTTAAGTATTCTACACCACTACTATGTCCTTTACTGGATCTATCAAGTACAAAACAATATAATAAGTAAATAAAGATAACTTTTCTTGAGTACCATACCAGTTATATCCTTGTACTTGTGAGTCTCTTATTTTCTTTACCCATGACTCTAAATATAAAGCAAACAATAAAGGAGAGAGAGGACCACCTGCCTAGTTTCAAACACAGCTTGTTGGAGAGGAATCCTCTCACCCTGATTCTTGCCTCCAACCTTTCATGTATCCTCCCTATTATTCTATGAGAGAATTTACATGTTTTCATTGTCCTACTCAAAAACAAATTCCAGCTGACTCTGCTGAATGCTTTCTCTGCATTAAGACTCATCAACAATTGCAGTGTTTTCTTACATTCTGCTTCCTTCTTGATAATCACATTCAATTAATGTTGTCAAATGATTGCTTCCCCACTATAAAACCACAATGATCCATATATAAAACTTATGGCAACACCTCTGACATTCTCTGATTTACAACAATGGTTTAAAACTGAAAAGTGTTTATATGAAGCTGGGTCTTTACTCTCTTTGGGGAGAACAATCACCACAGCTTTTTCCAAGACATGGTGCTTCCCCTCCCACTTTTAAAATAATGTTAAACATAACTTTCCAGATATTTATCACTGTCTTCCCTCCTAACTTCTGACCTTCCTTACGAATACAGTCTGTTCCTGGAGACTTCTCTGCTGACTGATTATACCTCACTATTGTTAGCTCATCTCTTCATATCTTAGCTGTTAATTGTTCAGCCTCATCTTCCTCTAAACTTAGTATAATTAGGTATTCCACGAATATTTGCATGTGTGCCCTTTCTTGGTTTCTGCATTCCTCTGGTTTATACAAATTTTCATAAAGTTTCCGAAATAGCTCTACAGGATCTCAGATTGTTTTCTTGCCAAAGGCTAAGGTTACAACAACCTGTTGTACTTTCTGTTTCACATGCCATTGTTCTAATTTTGCTGTGCTCTGTAGATGTTATCAAAAACTGATGCTTAACAGCAGCTTTCTAAACTCATTCACATTATATAAATACTCCATTATTTTCCTTTTAGCACAATGCAGTTGCTCTTCCTTTTCTTCTGTCAGATTTCTATTACTCTGCTTTAACCCTTGTTAGGCCCTCCAAATAATTCTTATTAATTCTTTACCATATCTCTTTCTCTTTTATTTCTATCCTATTTTAAAACTCAATTTTAATTTTATCCCGCTTACTAGCTATCCCCTCTGTCGAAATTTCTATCTTCCCTAACAACTCTCAAAAAAATTAAACTATCCATTCATTAAATGTCCCTCTTTGTAACACATACAGAGGAAAGCACCTGTGCCTCATTTTTACTTCATTACCCTGCATCTTTATCTTTGCTTTTATTGGTACATGATTTGAATAGTTATTGGATGTGTATCAAAGCTTCCAATTAATTACACATGTTCTTGTGAAATATAAATTCTGATTAGTATTGCTCAGTTTTTGGGCGGCCATGGTGGTGCAGCAGTTAGCATTGCTGCCTCACAGTAAGAGGTTCTCTGGTTCAATCCTCGGCTGGGGTGCCTTCTGTGCAGAGTCTGCATGTCCTCCCTGTGGTGACATGGGTTTCCTCTGGGTGCTCTGGTTTCTTCCCACATCCCAAAGACATGCTATAAGTGGACTGAATACTCTAAATTGGCCCTACGCATGAGTGAGTGCATGTGTGTACCTTCTGTGGAAGGTTGGGCACCGGGCTGGCAACTCGAAATCGTAAACTCTACTGCCAATCATGAGAGGACAGGTGATCCGCTGTGACGACCCCTAACCGGGAAAAAGCCAAAAGAAGAAGAAGTATTACTCAGTTTTTGTATCTTGAGGAATAATATGTAAATCATGTCTGATTTCCTACTACTGAATTCACATCTTCCATACCAAACATTCTCTAATATTTTTCCAAACAGTTCTGTTGATGTTGCAGAAGAGGTTTAGATTCCTAGAACAAGTATTTCTAATGCCATTTGACTTGCTGATGTGAAGTAAATCCATCATTACCAGGTCAGAGTATGCCAGATACAGGTCACCACTTCGCAGTCTATAAGATAATGAGTATAGTGGCAGGGCTTTGAGTCATTCCATGCAGGCTATATTGTTTAGGCTTTGTATTCTTTTGGAAAGGTACATCTGTGGGTGTTCCAGTTGTTGCATATTTCTGAAGAGATACATACCAAAGGTGGAATTATATTGAATGACTGGCATAATGACGGTTGAGTAAAGGGGCATAATGACATCCGTAGAGCTAGACACAATCTCAGCATTTATAAGCTGTCTAATATAGAAGGTTTTTTTTATGACAATGGACACATGTTGGTCATAAGTAATGTCACTGTCCACATCAGTTGCCAAATCTAGAAAAACTGGTTCAAATGTTAGGGGTGTATTGTCAATGTGGCAGTTCCCTGGAGATAACTTCCCAAATGAAACAATAATGCATTTTTTGTCATTTATTTTCAGTCTATAATTTTGGCACCAGTTATTTATTTGGGACAAAGCTTCCTGCAGGATGGCTAAGTCATTTAGGGATTCAATGAATGCTCCTCGCTTGCAGTCATCTGCAAATTTAGTGAGCCAGAGTCTTTTGGTATTGGCTTTTGCTTCATAAAAGTAAATGCCACACATGAGAGGTCCCAGCACAGACCCCTAGGGGACTCCACTGGTGACTGGTTTCTTTGTGGAGGTAACTTTCTCTATTATGACTTCCTACATTCTGTGAACCATTTGGCAATCCAGCGGGTAACACTGGGGTTAGTTAGCTTTTCTACTATGTCTGAGTGGGGGAATATGTCAAAAGCTTTTGGCCAGGTCAAGGTATGTCGTGTGTACCATTTTTCCTTCACTGACTACTTTAGTGACCTTTTCAAAAAAGTTCACCAGGCTGAGTAAGCATGACCTGCCCTTGACGAATCTAAACTAAGGCAGGTCCAGTGTTTGGAGATTCCCCTAGTCCTTATTGATTAATTCCATGAGAAGTTTTTCCATGGCTTTGCATACGAGGCTAGTGAGATTTATTAGTCTATAACTGCCTGAGTCTGTGATACCTGAAGGTTGATTATTTCTCCCCATTTTATTATTAATAATATCAGTTTTTGTGAAATATGAATACATGTGGTGTAATCCTCCTACCATGTCAATACCCCCTTACTACAAGTCTACCATTATTATTTTTCTTCCTCTTCTATCACTACTGGAGTCTCTCTAGCAATAAACATCATTACTTCCCCTTTTCTTTTGTCCCTGATATTCTCATACTCACTTCTATACAAATGTGTCTCCTGCAACATTGCTATTTGCACCCTACATTTTTTAATATAATTCTTTACACTATTTTCTGCACCTGTAAGGCCATCTACATTCCATGGTAATATTGACAGAGTGGCATTTCTGATAGAATGCCATTACTTCCACATTTTTATATATTTCTTTTCTTTTTTTTTTTATTAAATGAGAAACATCTTTATTAAATTATCACTTATGACATAGGCAATCATACAGTTATATAAATGAAAACAAACCATACTGATATAAGTTTAGCTGCAAACATTATACATCACCTATAATCTATCCAGTCACTGTCAGTCAAACATTACATAGCTCATTCAAATCCTTTCTTTTAAACCTCATTCCTCATCTGCATGTACTACTCCCGCAATTTCCCTTTTTTCTACGTAATTTGCTCCTACCCTTTTCTAAACTTGCCATTTCAAGTTGTTTTATATCTGTTACTATATTCAATACTGCTAGTATAGTTGGCTTAGACTTTGATTTCCATTTCCTAGTAATTGCTTTTTTTGGCAAGGCATTACTATGTCTAGGCAATTCTGATTCTGCATCATAGCTCAAAAAAATAATTTTCTTAGTCATACCAATTTGTTCACCCAAGTACTTCTGATAGAGTTGTCTGCAGAGAATTTTAAAGTCTACCAACTCAGCACACTCCCAGAAAATATGTTCACAATTACCTCTTTCTTCCCATCACACCTACAACATTTGCCATCTACCTGACGAAAAATTCTTCAGAGTCCACTCGGGGTACAAAAATACCTATGTAAACACTTCCAAGATCCTAAATCTTCTACACTTTATTGCATATTTGGGAGACATACATATATCCCCCCATTGTTTCTTTGTGAATTGCTTATCCAGTCTCTCTTCCCAATCCTTTCTAAACTCCTCTGAGTGATACTTAGAATTATTATGCAACATTTTATATGCTCTACTAAGTATTCCTTTTTTAAATAGCTTCTATTCTAGAGTCTATTAAAAACTCTACCAGTGCTGTTCTTCTCCTTAGGATCCCCCCTATTTCTTTCTCTTTGCATAGTACATATTTGGCACATAGCAATGTATACCAGATATTTGGAACAATTATAGTTGCCACTTATAGTAATAACCCTGTCCATAACAAAACATTCAAAATATGTGGTATATATTGCTGTGTGCCAAATATGTAAGATTTTTTATATTGGCAAAATCAAGCAAATGTTAAAACAGAGTATGCATGAACAGATATATGATATTAATAATAAAAGGAATACTAATGCTCTAGCAAGACATATTATAAATAATCCTGAACATTATTTTAAATTTTCTATTTTGGAACAGGTTATACCAAATGTAAAGGGTGGGTGTCATGCTTTACATTTAGAGTTGAGGGAATTATATTGGCAGTTGTTCCTAAATGCTTTTAGTTACCCAGGACAGAATGAACATTGTTCTAAAGCCTGCCTTTTGAAAAAAAAAAGTTTAGACAGATAGAAATGTATAGTACAATTTAATGGTAAGGAGGAGTACTTACAATGATTTTTAGTAACAGTTTTAAAAAGAACTTTTATAATATTATTATGACATTTTTCTTTAATGTTAATTAATGAAATGGTCATGTGATTTGGTTGGCAGGGTATTTAAATATGGGTTTGGGTGTTTTATACTTCTGAGGAAGTCATGATTTCAAGGATGAAAGCGCTTAAGTATTTGAAGTTTGCTATTACAATTGTGGATTTTAACTGCTGAGGTCTGCTTGATTCATTATCAAGCCTTGGACTAGTGTTGTACATTTTCAGAATTCCCCATCCCATTTTAAATTAGAACAAATACACAAAATTACGTAAATTTTCAACAAAGTTTACCCCTCCAGATAGGTGCAGTTATCACACCTCAACAGCTGCACCCACAAGCACAACCTAATCTAAAATTAAGGTTACCCATGCTAAAGCACATGATATAGTCTGTGCTTCCACTTACACTGATTGCAAGCTGTTGTTTTGTTATCTCTCTTCCCCTCCCAGATGTGAAAAACAGCATGTATGCCTTCAGGAAATATTAACTTTTAGTCCTAGGAAAAAAGTACACCTTTAAATAAACAAACTAAATTGTGCACTGTTCTAATAAATGCATTAAAGTATTAAGACTGCTGGCAAGGTTGGTACTTCTTATTCATCTTTCACGGTTTTGAACTTTATTTTTCGCTGAACAGCATGCCACTGTACCTTTAAATGTTACATCTCTCTCAGCAAAAAGTACTCAGAACTCCCATGGTTAGTTCCTTGCACATTCAGATAGCTCACCTCTGAGTAAAATCAGTCAGCAATGAAAAACAAATCAGGTAACAATCTGCAGATGCGTGAAAGACTCTATGTAAACTTCTGTTAGACTACAACTTTCACTGCTTAACTTACTCATCTGCAGACTTCTTGTCTCCCTTGAGAGCATCTCCTAATGGGGAAAAAACAAGCTCATGACTTTCAAGATACAAGATGCCTACCATTTTCAATGCTTTTCATCATTCTGTCTTATTTTGTCAGCCCTATTTGCTTAAAAACATGTCTATAGCTTAAACCAATGCCATTAATCTATACACTAATCCTTGTAAAAACAGAAGAAATTGCTGTCTTAATTCTACATAAATCAATACACTTTTATACCCTACTTTGCACAACCAGCTTTTCTTATCGTTACACTATAAAGCCTGTATGTCTAACAACTACAAAAAGTACTTGCTTACTTTAACATTTTTAACATGTACACCAGTAACTGATCAGACTCCTCCACCTCACATTTAAAATACTCTTGACTTCACATGCTATACAGATTGCTTGACAATATACCATATAATTTACTTCACAATTTTATAGAAATATTAATAAGAACAAAAACTGCTTCACTTACAATTACTTCTTTATTCCCTTCAGTGTCATTCTAAACATTAATTTTATAAAGTAGGGTATATGCTTTAGAGTTCACCCGCAAGTTTAGCAAAGTCAATACAATTCTTTCTTAACCACTTTTTCTTGCAAAACCATTTCTTGCAAAACCATATTTTACATGTCTGTTCCTATACCTGATGGAACTGATGCTTTGCAATCTCCCATCTATTCATTAATTTCAGTGCTGCTCTTCTACCTGATCATCTTCATCTCCCAACATCACTGTCTGGTTTACTTCCAAGGTAATTCTGATTCTTTTAGTTAGCTCCTGTTTTCTTTTTTGTCCCTAAAGCATTTTCCTTTGGAACAATGGAAAATGTTTAACTGGTAAGGTCTCTCTATGGGCTTTGTTGTCAGAAGAAAGAAAAGTAGATTCCCCTTAATCTTGTGGCCTCAGTCTTTGTTGAATAAACTTTTTTTTTCTTCTTGATAGCCTGTTCTACAGCAAAAAAAAAATGTATTTGATACTTCAGGGGAAGAAAAATCAGAAGACAGCTTGATACAGCAGCTGAATGCTGATATAAACTTGCTTGTCTTCTGTCTGGTGTACAGTGAATAATTGATTTTCACACACACTGCTGTCAACAATTTTTAATCATTTTCCTTCCTGCCACAGTTTTGTCAGGATTAACTCTTTCTGCTGGCATGACTACATCTTCACTAATATTGATCTATGATGCTTTCTTGTGGCCAGGTTGGGAGTATAAATGTTATGAGTCCTTTAAATTAACAAATCCTGCAATGGTAACCAGTCCAGTTCATTTGTACTTTCATAAAATGAATACAGACTGTTCCTTCCAGTTTCTCTAAAATAGCAGAAAATCTGAGATTTCTCTTCATGCTCTAGCTTCTAAATCTTCTATATTTTGAAATAGCTCTTCTTGGGAAGCCCAAATCTTCTATATTTTGAAAAAGCTCTTGAGAAGCCTCATACTCAGTCTTTTCTTGATTTCAACATCTGATTTTTGCAGTCTTATCAATTCATTACAATAGCTAGCTATTAAAGCTTTTTCTACTTTTTCCAGTCTTTTATTTGAGTTGATATTAAACACCTCCATGTATTTGATTTATTTTTCCTCGAAATTGCAGGAAAATATGTCCTTTTCCAAAGCTAAAACTTGAACTGTTTTTTTGCAAAACAGCTGCAGGTTTCTTCACAGTCAGAATTTTTCTCTCCTACTTTTTCTGGTTGATTTTTTCTCAGCATCCAGGCAGTGCAATTGCTAGCTAATTACTGAATTTTACCAAAACAATAATTTCAAAGGTCCTTTTCTCTCAGTTTCCTTTAATACATTGGAAAAGCTCAAATTTTCATGTTAGTCAGTGTGCAGCCATCCTGAAAATCCTGTCATAATTGTTTAATTCCTGTTTTGTTTCTGTTATGGGTGTCTAGCTTTAATAATTATGGTTATGGTTCCTACTGTAGTATATCTACATATTATTTGTGATATTATTTATACAGCACTAAGATTAAATTAACTAGCTGTCTGAGGACTCAATAGTTCAACAACTGTTTTTATCACTATAGTTATAGCGCAGCAGATCTTGGAAAAGGGATTACTATTTTACGTCTTTAATACCAACAGTAACCTGCTGGTCTTATCGTCATGACAATGTTATTCCTATTTTACAGGTGTACCTATGGCAGATGTTAATAGCTGCATACCCTTTTTGAAGTTGTCTGTAATGTTTGTGAAAGGATAACTCTTCTTCTGTTGAGACCTGAGACAGCAAAGTTTATTTATTTACTGGGCAAGAAACCTCTTTTCAGTGGTAACCTGAGGAAAAAAGCTCCACAGAGTACAACACACTTTACAAAGTTAAGAAATGAGAAATGCATAAACATTGCATTTAGTTATTAATCATAAATGAATATTTCAGAGGTATGACTAAGTTGTACAATATTATGTATACTCAGAATTATATCAATAAATCAAATAGTATCTTGATTAAAGCACACAGTAATTAGTCTAGACAAAGCTTATGGATTGTTAATTTCATGTATTTATAGAGGGAGTGAGTTGCATTGTTTAGCTGCATGCTAACAATATGGTACATCAACATGTGAATTATTAGCAGTGGTGATATATGACAGGAGTTGTTCAAAGTATTTAAGTATACTACAAAAGATAACAAGGAAGGGTTTTTATATGGGATGTATATGATTTTATGAGCAAATTTTAGCTATGTAAGTCTGAATAGGTATAGGTAGCTATGTTAATACATTGCAGTGCTGGGTAGGGGAGCTGGTTGCACGTTTGGCTATGTTATTAAAACACTTCTCTAATTTAGAGTTCATTTGCCTTTAAGTTGGTGAGAGCACAGCTGGCATACATGAGTCTCGGTAGTAGGAGGGCAGATGCTATATGTTTTCTGGTAGATTCATTCAGGAATGATTTTGCTTTACAGTGTGTGTCCAAGTTTCTGATGATTTTTTTTCATAATGTGTTGAACATGAACATCAAATTTAAGTTTTCATCAATAGTGATACCAGGGAGGTGGTTATGGGAGACAGTTTTGATGAAGGGACCATTTGATACTATAAGGGGAGAAACTAGTTTTGGATGCTTAAATGGTTCTGGTGGAGAACAATACATGGTTTGCTTTTCTTAGCATTAAGAACTAGGTTTGTGTCTTTCAGCTAGGTTTCTACGGATGTGAATGAATGTTGGGTGACAGACTGTTGTTCAGTTATTATTTTGGTTGCACAGTTAATGATCAAGTTATTGCATAATGGATGAGGGTGGAATCTGCTGAACACAGAGGCAGTTCACAAATGAGTATGTTGAAGAGAACAGGCCAAGGATGCAACCTTGGGGCACTCCAACTGAAATGGAGAGAAAGGTGTATGTGACTTGAACTCATTTAAGGCTTTGTGTTCTGTTAGGAAGATAGGAGTCAAATCAGGTTAAAAAGGAGGAGGACAGTTTCAGTTGAGAGAGTTTCTGTTGGAGTTTATGAAGTGAGACAGTATCTAATGTTTTTAAAATGTCAGACAGTTGACACTAGGTTATTGTTATTCCTGTGGTTGCATATGGTGTTTAGGAATGATACTAATGCTGTGTCTATTTCGAAATCTGTTTTGAGAGGGAATTAGAAGATTATTAGGCAATAATAAATTGAGTATAAACATATTTTTTCCAAAGATCTTACAGAAAAAAGACAGAATAACAACCAATCTGAATTTGGAGAGTTCAGAACTATTTCTACCTCTGTAAAGAGGTAAAATATATAATTGTTTCCAGTAGTATGGAATATAAGGTTCTTGCAGTGATTAGTTAATTAGGATAGATATCAGATTGGGGCAGATGCAATGAGAATTTTTAGGAATACATGGTTAAAATGTTCTACAACTTCATTAAGGAGAGAGTTTTAGGATGCTCCAATTGTAATGGCCAAGAGTTTCTTTAAATCCATCATTGTTGAATTTGGAGAAATTTCTGACAAAATTGTATATGGCTGATTTATGTATAGGGTATTGCAAGTGATTGGTGAAGACAGGGTGACAGACATATAAAGAGTCAGCCACAGTACTACTTTGGGCTATGTTGTCAGGATTATTTGCTAAGATCCAGTCAAGAATAGTTTCCTTGTTTGAAGTGTTACTGAATCTAGTGGGAGTGGTGATCATCTGTAAAAATTACAAAGTTTATTGAAGATGAAAACAGGTGAGGTTCAGTGTTGGTGAAGGTGGGATTAACAGAGTTTTGATTAACTTTATGTCTCCTAAGATGATAATTTCATGTGATATGTTGACAGAGATCCATGACAGAATGTCTTCAAGTGCTGGTATATTGCATATTTGTTTAGGAGGAATGTAGAGTATTATTACACAAACTTTTCAGAGATTTAATTTGTGAAGCAGTGTCTGGCTCCACTTGTGAAATGATGAATGACTTTAGGATAGGGATATAATTGTAACCAATATCAAAACATAACTGCAACACCACCAACTCTTTTGTTGAGACAATACAGTCAAAGGATGTTACAATCTGAAGGCAGGATTTCCTCATTCGAGACTGATGGTTTTACTAATGCTTCATTTCATTTAGAATGTCAGGTAAGTAGTGGAGAGCCCAAGTCTTGGATTTTAAGGTTATGTGTGGAGCTTGATGGCAGAGTAATAAAAGTGTTAAGAGTTTTAGCTAGATATGGAGAAGCTGCAATGTTGGTTTGAGGGTAAGAGCCAGGATGAGAATGAATGCCTCCACTTATTAGGAACAGTATGCAACTGTGAGGGGAAAGAGAATGAAGGTATGAGATTAAATGAGGAAGTGGGGGTGTGAAATTGACTTTTATTTATGTGTCTAGAACTTGAGAGATGTAGAAATGTTATACTGTAAAGAGTTGGGGAAATGAAAAAAAAAAGAATATGAGAGTATAGCAGGTATGGATAAGAATTTGTTGGACAGGGTGGGAGAGTAATAGATGAATCACAGGAGGGCAAAATGGAGAGTAATAAAAGAAAATAGTAAGTATTATTAAATGGAGCACTGTAACACAACATATAAGTAAGAGGAGGACATGAGTAGGAAGAAACAATAAGTACTGTACACAGTAAAGTAAAAATAAAGAATTCAATTATTTGTGAGAAAAAGAAAGATGAAAGAATAGAACAGATTTTGTAATGGTGGAAAATGTAGTAGTAGTAGTTTGAATATATGAGAAGTGTACATAAAGTAGGGTTACGGACTGGTGTAGAGATGTGTTAGCTGGAGGTTATGAAGTTAATTATCTATTTTTTTAAATACTGCAGTTTGAGGAAGGGTGTAATATATGGTTTACTGAAATGGTATGTATGGTACTAGTGAGATGTGACACTGGATTAGCAGTGGCAGCTGGTGACTTCAAATGAAAGGGGGGCTGCAGGAGACAGCTGAATGGGTGGGGCCATTGGGAATGGGTGTGGTCAACTAGAAGGGGGAGGGGCTATGCCCAAAACAACAAAAACTGTAACTTTAATTACATACTCTGCCCTGGGTGCCAAACCATCATTATGAGAGTCCAATCAAGACAAAATGAAGTATAGAAGAAAAAACATATTTCAATCCATTGGCTGCATGACAGCTTACTTAATATCTAGATGGAAATAAAAAGATTGTGAGGGATAAAAAAACAAATTACTTTTTAAATACATTACTGGAATGCTAGTCAAAATCAAGTATAAGAAAAACAAGGAGCACTCAACTCAAACCACTTCTCCTTGTACTCCAGTTCTAATTATAATTTATATTCAGCTTTATTAAAGTACCAAGTAACATGTTGAAAGTAGCAATCTCTGTGATACCCCCACTTGTAAAATGTTTCTTATCCAAAAAAGACCTGCTGCCTGACAATAACTATCTACTTGTTTCATGGGGAAAACATGATCAAAGTAAAAAATGAAAAGCAAACAGGAAACAAACTCAACATACATTGCTTAAAGGATTACTGCACAGGATATGGATCACACATGATAGATTGGCATTCTGTTTAGTTTGCAGGTAAAGCCTGTAATGAGCTCTTAAAATAATGTAATCCTGTCATTTATTACAAATACTGTCATATGCATTTCAGTACCAAAGGCTTATATGTTATGTAAGTATTCTCTGCATGGCAACAACAGAAAGGCTTTCAATGTTGACAATTCTTTAACGGTATGCTTATTAAGACTTACTTGCATCTTGCAATCTCAGACAAGCTTACCAGATGGTCATTAAAGCACTGCTACTTAAACACAGAGCAACAGGCACTTTCTAAATAATAATAAGCATAAATCAACAGTATAAAAATATGACAGAAACCAGAACATTCTGCAAAATCAAGGACAGATGAAAAGCCATTGTAGTACTTGTGTCTACCTTGGATGGGGGGATAGTCTGCGCATTTACACTGCATAACTGCTCCTTGCCTTGCTTGGACACATCCAGAGTCACTACATGGGGGAGTGGGGTGGAACAATTATGTCACAATTTGAAATGTCTCTGGCTGACTGCGATGGCCCTGACACATTTGTCATATCTCTCAACCTCAGAGCAAGAAATCTGGACAAAGTCATACATAGAAGCGAAAGCGCTTATCTTTTTTATATTACAATAAACAGTATATTGGTACTAGTTGCCTAGCTGTTTGACGTTCATTCTACTGGATTTTACCACATGAGGATTTGTACCTGCTTACTCTGGGGTTTGTCACTGTTTTATTTGATTATTTCCTATTCAACTCACCCCAGCGCTAACCTGTAGCGAGACTAAAGATTTTTTACTTGTCACGATACATAGAAGTGGGACAAAGGCCCAAAAATAAGGACAATTTTTAAATATTGCTCTTATAAACTTAGAAAGATAATAGAATAGTAGGTCTTGCATTAGTATTAATTTTCTGAAGGGTATGAAATCTGAAACTGAAATGTCTGTCATTATTTTCTAACTTCAGTCTTTAATGATTTGCCACTAATTTGCCAAAAAAAACACAATTTTATGAAAAATGAACCACAAATGTGACTCAAAAATATAAAATAGCCACACAATACAGCTGGGAACCTGTCAAAGAAGGGACACTTTTTAATATTAGTACTGCTAACTTGAGCAGCTGACAAAATAAAAGAATCTACATGCATTTCTGAAATAAACGTAATCTATAACTGATTATTACAGTTATTTATTAATTGTAAACCCTCCATGTTTTCTTCCAAAATTGCCATTTTGCGGAGGGATTATTAGGGGAAGAGCAACATTTTGAGCCAAAATCAGGGACATTTGAGAGGTTTGGATATGCCTAATTCTATAAAGCAATTTATTTGCATGTACCTCTCAACCTGTTAATGCAGGAAATCTGGACAAGGCCAAATATATGGGGGGGAACATATAAATAGTACTAAAAATTGCTCTTGTATAAACTGAGACAGGTGATCGAATAACAGGTCTTGCTTTAGCATGCATTTTTCTAAAGGTTATGAAGTCTGAAACTCAGTGTCTGTCATTATTTAGTGACTTCATTCCTAAATGATTTGACAGAAAACTACAAATGTTATGAGGAACAAACGAAAAATAAGAAGCAAAAATCTATTCATTCTGCAAAAATCTGGACAGTTGAGAGGTATAGTTCAGCCGGGGCTGTCTTTGAGTTTGCTGCCCCCCCCCCTCACAAAATCATGGTCGAATGGAGCTTCCCCCCTACAGCCATTCCAATGAACCATTACTTGGCTATTTCACCCCATTTACCATAAACACTAATGTGCATACTGCTTTACTTCTGCGATGATTTGGACTTCATTTAAAAGTTTTATTTTACAGTGCAAACACTAATAGATATCATATCTGCTAAACAAAGCATGCAGTCTCACAATGAGAACAGACTTAGCATTAAAACTTGTCTGCCCTTGAAAACTCACAATCACTGAAACAGCATTGAAACCCACATTCAAAGAAAATACATTTTGCCAGTGGCAGATTAACTTTGGGTTTGGGCTGTTTTCAAATCACAGGCCCCTTGCACACAAAACATACACATGCTTTTTCATACACCTTCCTGATTGTATTAAATTATATTCCTTGTACAATACAGTACAGTTTTAGAGGGTGTTTTAAATTTATTGTTTTGAAATTTTTCCAGTAAACAATGAAACAAAATGCATGCACCAGTAATGACAAAACTGCCCAATTCAGAACATTTCCATCATAAAAGTCTACTCAAATTTCTACAGTCCACCAGTATCAGTACATATGCACAATCTCTGAAGAAGTAAAAGTCATGTAAATAATTCCATATTAAAGAGATCTGTAACTAATGAAGAGGTTGCTGCTAGCAAACAACTTTGTATTTCATTGTTTCATCTACAAATAAAGTGCCCGTTACCCTTGAGGAATAAATTGCCTATCTTACACTAAAAAAAATTATAAGCTAGCAATATTGCAATAGGGAATGGATGGCAAACTGATAACAGGTTCATAGTTACTAGGTATCTTCACATCCACTACTTTTGCAACACAGTATCAGCAATGCATCTATCTACTGTGGGAGTAGAACCCACAGCCTTATGCATCAAAAGCAAGTATACTACCTGTTGTGCTATTAACAATGCAAGCAGACTCAGCATAAGCAGCACTAAACTTTTGCTCCCCTGCAGCTCTCAGCTCCTTGTAAAATCTACTCACTCAGTTGTATCTCTGAACTTTGCAGCACAAAGAAATCTGGAAAAAGCCAAAGTTTATTGCAGGGGGGGGGGGGGGACAAAAGCCCAAAAACCAGGGACACAATTTAAACATTGCCTGTATAATGTTGGAAAGTTGCTAGAATAAAATGCTGTGTTACCACCATACATTTCACTGCCAAGCCTTAAACCCAGGACCCTGTGCAAAACAGTCAGAGCAACATACCACTATGACAAATCAGCTGTTTTATGAAAGAGGAAGACGGAAACTTAAATGGCTACCATTTAGTGAATTCAGTTCTCACCACAGCACAGCTGTCAACCTCTTAGCACAAAACACCTGAACAAAGCCAATAATGGGTGAATACAGCCCCCAAACATTCACTGAATTCAATTCTTACCATAGCTCTCAACCTCTTAGCAAAAAACACCCAGACAAAGCCAGTAATGGGGGAATATAGCCCCCAAACATATTCAGTGAATTCAGTTCTTACCATAGCTCTCAACCTTAGCACAAAACCAGGATAAAGCCAATAATGGGGGAATACAGTCCCAAAAATAGGGACAAATTTCAAATATCCATCTTATACACTTAGAAAATTGCTAGAATAAAAGCTTTTGTGTTACCATGCACTTTCTGAAGAATATAAAGTCTGATATTCAAATGCGTGTCATTTTTAACATTTGTTAACCAGGAAAGTCTGACTTGGAACACAAGCTAATTTTTAGCAGAGGCCCAGGGAGAAACACTCCAGATAGACACATGTCTTTGTAAGATGGGAGGACACTAGAGGAAACAAAAACAGGGAGGGCATATAGACTCCACACAGAAGGTAAGGCACCCCAGCCAAGAATCAAACCAGAGAACATGTAGCTGTCAGGCAACAATGCTACCACTGCACTACTGGCTTTGCAAGGACACAAAAATACAGAAACCACAGATTTTATGAGGAACAGAAGTATGAGGGAAAAATCTGCAACATTTTTACAAATGGTGGTGGGTAGGGAATTCAGGGTCTTGCCACCTGGGCCCAAGGTACAGGGTTCAAGCCTTATTCTCTATCCACCAACATGTAGCACCTGGGGCATTTTTCACACACACACACACACACACACACACACACACACACACACACACACACACACACACACACACCACCCTGGGAAAGGTCCGTTTGTTGCAGCACTAAATCCTTCCATAGCTTCGTTCGTTGGAGCACTAGAAAGCCCCGCGATATGTCCTTCCCCGATGAGACTCCCAGCCTGCCGACATTGCAGTCCGAGTCCGATCCCTTTCCAGTGACATTGTATGCAGTTACAACTGCATAGATTTCTGGGATCTCTGCACTTGAATGCTTCTTAATCCGGACTGCTGCTGAGACAGTCTGCGCATGCTCCAGAGTGGGTCAGCAGCAGTCTGGATATTGGAAATGCTGCTAGCGCGCATGCGCAAAGGTCCGCTACTTGCGATCATTTTTTTATTTTCTTTCTTTGTATTTTATTTTATTTTATTTTACTTTCTATTACTTTCTTTCTTTTTTTACAGCTGGGGGGGGGGGCTGCAGTCCGGCAGTCCAATAGCATGGGCCACCCTTGTGGATTAGTGAAAACTGGGTGGTAGACAGTCCCTAGGGATGGAAAGAGGCTAGGTATACTAATTTTAAGTTGAAATATTGTAGTGTTTTAATCAGTTATCAAATTTATTAAATTATTGCATTTTTTACATTTTTAGTTTTTAATTTGACTTGATACAGTTTTACTCTTGGTTATACACATCAAACAAGTATACTTATGTGTATGACTATGTATCTTTAGCTCTTGATCTTAACTTCTCCAGTGACTACCACACATAGGTTCATATGTGTTTACTAGGCCAACAACCACAAAGGCCTTTTTAAGCCTAGCCATGCATCCCCAAATATTTGACAAGTTCTAATACTCTTGATAAGTGTAAGCAGGGGTTTGGGAGAGGAAACATTTACAAGTAGGAGCCTGGGAGATGAACCATTTACAGCTGGTCATTGGACTCTGCATTGTGTTTCAGGGGCTAGGATCCGCCACATTACGCACACATTCAGGTCATATCATGACATGTCAAATGTTTTTGAACATATGCAATGTACACATCAGCTGAATGTTTGGTTAGATTAGATAAACATTTGTACATAATAAATTGAATAATGTTTTGGCTGGCTGCCAGGAAAAAGTCAAGACTTCTTTTTTAGTACTTATTCCAAATAATACAGGGTGAATAGTAGAGTACAGTGCCATAGGGATTGATTTTGAACACTGCTTTCTCTTTACTGGACAGGATTAAGAATGCAGATGACTGCAGGTTAGGATAAAGTGAAAATTAATGAAAAGGACCTATAATAAATATAAGTTAAATACTATAAAATGCACACTACCCGTGATTTGGATTTTCTTCACTGATACCATGATTATAGGCAGTTGCTAATATACTGAGTGCTGCTGATTCCTCCAGGGATCTTGGAATAATTCTTAACTACAAGCTCAGATTTATTTGCAACACAATTAATATTTTAAAAAGTTATTGTATTAATGTTGTGTCTTTCAGCTTTTCCCGGTTAGGGGTCGCCACAGCGGAACTCCGGTCCGCTAATGATTGGCAGTAGATTTTTACGTGCTGAGTTGCCGGCCCTGACGCACAACCTTCAACGAAGGTATGCCCATTCAAGCATGTCTCCACACAGAAGACACTCTAGCTGAGAATCGAACAGGACAATGTCTTACTGTGAGGTGACAACGCTACCGCAGCAACACAGCGGTAAAAAGTTATTGTATTAATAATGTTATTTTTTACAGTTATAAGTCATTCAAGGATATAGCTGTTGTTATTATAGTACTCTCAAGTTTTATTTCATTTGCATATTAAATACTACAGTCATGTTTTATGTATAACTTGACCTATTTACAGGAAAGGGGAAAGGATTTGGTTCAGGTTTACTAAGAAAACAGCTTTCACATGGGCAAGCTAATGAAATCTGTATTATATTCTATAGCCTTTAATTTAATTAGTGATGGGTTCTATTTGGGTCATAAAGCCTTTTATAGACCTGTAATAGGATATACTTTATCATCAGAAATTAATTTTATTTTTATTTCATATTCAGTTAGGAATCATAATCCGTTTAATAAGTCAACATGTTAGATTTGCCTTCCACTCCAGATAAGGTTTAATTTAACTCTGGATTCCTTTAAGACAAATCTGGACATATTACATTAATTTGGGGAATTTGCCATTCTTCCCTGGATCAAGATACATTATTCATTTTTTTTCCTGGGGATCCAGGTCCTACTTGATTATCTAATTTGATGTCCCCTATGACTCTTTTTTTCCCCATTCTACTAGTGAAGGCTGATTGGTTGTGATGGTATGACAGCCAACAGTCAAGTGGCCATCATCCTCACAAAACAAGCTTTTCTGCTATGCCCTACTTCCCTCTCCCTCAGGCAGCTGCTTCATGCAATACACTTGCTATGCTAGCTCAATAATGTGGGTGTGTCCATATCTATATACCTGTGCCTAAACAGAGTGCTTGAGCACTTCCTGGCAGTTGAAGCACTTCTGCAAACCTGTTCAGCATGGAAGTGTACATACAAGACTGTCCTCCAAGTGTCAGTCTCATCATAGGACTCTGATTAATCCACCTCCCCAGGATGGATAAGCCAGCTTCAGACCCTGACTCCCATATCTTCCAGCTGACTCCTTCAGCACTTAGGTCTGCCAGTCAAACCCATTGCAGCTGTTGTCAGGATTCTTTTCTATGTGATACAGAGCTGGTTATTTACTGGTGACTTTAGTCTTGAATATTGCTTTTGATACTATAAAGCCATAAAAACTGTGTGGGATAGACAGAAGACAGGACAAGAAACAGGCAGGAAAATGGCAGCAGTAGAGGTGATAGCAAAAATAAGGCACTCAAAAGACTACAAGGCATCTTCTGCCAGCATCTCTGCATGTTTAAAGACAAAGGGAAATGCATGTCTCAAACTGCAATGTCTGCACTATCATAAAAGCTGGTAGTCTAGGCTGTAAAATGTTTCTAAAGTTTCAAACGGGATCTGAACAAACAGATCATACTTACACTGCCTTGGATGATTGCATTGCTACTGCAATGACTAAGTGAAACCTGAGGTAGATTTTTTTTTTAAAGTTAAGATATAGGGAACAGAACCTCATCTACTACATAAATAAGACATGTTGGAGGGATTGGTATATGCCTTGGGGACTACCCCTTCACTATGTGAAGTAGAATTCCTCCCTGCACTTTATTCAAGTACAACTTGGATCAGTGAATGGATAATCGTGAATTTACTCCTGGTCTACAACCTATGTCCCTATTAGAAAGACAAAGCTTTTAAATCCTCATCCACTCATACCCAAGTAATATCCCTAATATAACAAGTGGTATCATAACCTGTCATACATTGTTGGGAAGCGCAGCTAGTCTTAAAAAGCAAATTGTAAAAAGAAAGAGCAACCAGCAAATCCACAAAATACTAAAAAAGAAAAAAGCTGGCTAGGCAGAGAGATAGGTGAGCAGACACATTTAATAAAACACGTAAAGACTGTAAAAATACAAAACACTATAACCAGGATAAACGCTTTCATACACAAGGGTACTTCATCAGATCCATTACAACCATCACATTCTAGTGCACTTATATACCTTAATGTCTGAGGTCACGTGATCTCAAAATTGGCTTAATGGGGATGGCATCATTTAACCCCTTGCCTTCATTTGCCCTAAGTAGATGCATCCATTTAATCCCCACACATTCTGTTTGTGTTCTTACATCACCTCCTCTCAGTCTTGGTGTACATACCTCCAACACCATAAACTTAAACCAGTGATCACCCCCTGCTAATTTAACATGCTTAGACAATGCATTCCTATCATCACCCTTGGTGATATTATAAATATGCTCTTTAATTCGGTTTTTCCAACATAGAAACTTCGACAGAGTACACAGGACGCACAATACACAATTACAGTCAGTGTGTAATCTGATGTCAAAAACCTGTCCTGTGTTGTGGGTGTACAAACTAGTCATCAGTCTCTATGCATCTACATACATTGCAATGATGACAGGGATATGTGTCTATCCTTTGACTAGCTACGCTTTTCTTTTTCCATGTTAAAGGCTTATAGCATACCATTTTCTCAATGAAGAGTGGTTCTTGAAGCAAAAGGACAGGGAGGTACCTAACAGATCCTTACATTTCTCATCTGAGACCAAGATTCTCCAATACTGTCTGATGATCTCACAAATAGAGCCCTGAATCTTTAGAGTAGGTATGGTTCATATGTGTTGGTTGAGGAGGCTTCAGAGCCAGAGAAGAGGGCTCTTCAGTCTGACCACTGAAATATGGTCTCGTTCGTGTGTCTCTCACCATCACTGCATCATTCTGTGCAGTTATAATCTGTGAGCTACTATACGCCCTATCCAATAGGTTAGTGGTAAGAGTCTCAAAGGAGTCATACATGTCACTATCTCTAGTGTTGAGTCTAGCTGTCCTAAAAGTGAACAGTACAAGTTTCTATGTTGGAAAAACCATTGCTCTTTGAGGGACCGAAGTGCTTACCTCAGCATCAGGGCGAGGAAGAAAAGACATGGATTCAAGATCATGTTCTAGTTTAATAATGAGGTCCTTTTGTTCAGCAGTGGTTTTAACAGCTTCTGTAAACTGTATTTGAAGGTCAGCAAACCGGCCTGAAATACAAACAGAGAGGATCACTTTAGCAGTCACATGCATAAAAACAGAGGAGTGCAATGAGTACTTCACTGATTTATAGCCTAGCATCAATTGTTTCTCCTACAATGTATAGTTTTAACAAATACAATGCGTGACCAATAAGTTAAAGCTCTTTAGTAGCTGAAAGAACAGTTGTACGAGGTACTAACCAAAAAATGATATCTTTTAGTAGCAGGACTTTGCTGCAGTCAATCTAGATGTCTGGCAACCCACTTTAGAGTAGCAGTTAATGTACCAGGAGAAAAGCTTGGGAAGGGGAATGATCAACAGAAACCTTACTCAATTTCCTTGCTGGGAAGGTTTGGGGATATCTTGTCTTAAGGAAGTGATATCTAGCAGTGCAGGGAGAAAGATTCTAGGGTGCATGCTCTTAGCAGCACAGGCAGAAAAATGATCAACGTAGCAGCGAAGGAAGCAAAGCATGTGCATCTAAGTCCTGCCTGGCTCCAAGCATATATCTCGCATGCATCACCACCCACACATCCAAAAAAGGGCAGTGCAGTACAATAAAAACTAAAATATACCAAAAAAAAACAATCCCCTCAGGGTAATGAACTATCATTGCTTGACTGTCACCCTCAGTGCCAAAATCAGAATCAAGAGATCAATGAGGCAGTGAGACAAAATAAATGATCAGACACTGAGGACTGGAAAACAGTACTAAAAAAGTAGGTCCTTGCAGCAGTAGTAATATGAATGGGTGATCTACTGCCAGGCCATTGTCACTACTGACTAAATTTTTTCCCAAGCTGTCAGACCACACCCTCTGTGTAAAGAAAGCTTGTAACATACTACAGCTAATAGGGGATGTGTCTGTCTCTCTCTGCTGCACCTTCACTGTTCTTCTGAGAGTTAGTCTCACATGAATAGCAGATGTGGAGCCTAAGTCCAATGAAACTATAGCCTATATCCTAGCAGGCCATCACAGAACCTTCAGTGGATGTATGAAAGGAAAAAAATGAATAGCACGTATTAGCAGTTCTGCATCACACACAGTATGGGCTCAAGGACTTGGCTCACCACAGAAGAGAAAGGCTACAGGCAATAAAGCAACACATTCAAAACTTCTTTGAAAACATTGCTGAAGGGGGATTCCTGGCAGCTATTACGTTATTAAATAATGTCTGTGACACTGATGTAAGTAGTAGTCATAGCTGAAGGAATACACATATAACCAGCTGCACAATGATTTTGAAAGGCAAGTAAAGTACTGGTTTAATTGCTCCAAGTCTTTTAGGTTTCGAATATCATGACAGGAATGGACCTCATTCCTAATTCAAAGTATGATTAAAGTTCATGAAATGAATATTGCTTCAATCTTTGATGCTAGCCAAAACTGCTCTTCACAACACCTGCAATGTGCCCAGAAATGACGCCTGCAATTCATGCAGAGTTACATGTATTGGTAGCATATCTAAATAAGACTATAAATTATTTTTTTATGACCCCTTGCATGGACTACTATTATCTGGTTTTCTTGCATCTGTTTTTTGGACTGTTGGTAATGGGTGATCCCATGTGATATAAACGTCATCACTCTCTCTAATGCTTTGTGGCTCATGTTTCCTATGCTTCTCAGCTACATCAATATTGTAATGTTTGCACAATCCCCAGTGCAACAGTCTTGTCACACTATTATGTTTGACAGTACACAAGCCCTCTATCATTAGTGTATCACATCTGGCAACAAGATATATGACTGTTTCCAGCTCTGTTTTACAGTACCTGCATTTGCCTGTTTCTCCCACATGCTCAATGGACTTTGTAAACCTATGTGTACATTGCCCACTATCCTGGGCTGACAATATTAACTTTTCATCTCTCGGTTTAAATTCACCTGTCTGTAACCATTACTATGTCATATCCTGAGCAACATGAGGTTGTTCCAGGAGTTTTCTGTACTTGCAACTATATTTATGCCTTATCCACATTTCTTGCCTACTCATCTGATCCTTCCGCTTGCATCCTTCCTTTTGTTTTCAGTTGCTGCCTGACTTTTGTATACTTTTGGTAGGGTTGAACTCTTTTTGACATAGATATGCTTCTGCTAAACTAAGCAGGAAAGCCATCTTAGACTTCTCTTCATGTTTCAAAACTCTCACTACTTTTGCATCTGATGAGGTCAGCATATATATATGCAGTCGTATGACTGCAGATCTATACATGTAATCAGTTTTGAGGAGGCCCATATCTCCTTCAGAATTAGGAATATATAATCTTCTTATACACTGATTTTTATATATCATTTAATAAGTGTGAAACATTTTTCTTGTTTTTCTGTCCAACTGATCCACTACCTTTTGGGGTCAGTCAATCATCTCAAAAATGTAAGAGTAGTAAGGGCAAATTAGTTTATAGTTTGGACTTTGTTCCTAGACGTCAAGGCCGTTTTCAGTATTAATTTTAGTCTTCTAAAATATTCCTTACTGATTTTTGTTCGCATTTGTTCATGTTTTATTATCAATCCTTTCTCAATTCCAAAATATTAATACACTCCCTTCTACTCAAATTCCTTTATGTCACATTATTGACCCAGACTGATATTTTCTTTGTGCTGCAGCTTTCTTGCTTTAAATGTTACTTTTGCACATTTATCAAGAACAAATAACATTCTTATATCATCTGATAGTTTTGACTACTTCCACTTTTGTTTTCATCTCATCTGATGAATTGCACAGCTTTAAATCATCCAAAAAAAGATGAGAAGTCTTTAAACTTTGTTGTTTTCTGGGACCCAAACTGCAACCATGACCTAATTTGTTAAGTAGATGGCTTAAGTGCAAGACAAAAGAGCAACTGTGACAAAGAGTCACCCCGGAAATCCCACTTATAATTTTTATCCCTTGCCACTGTTTCATGTTCGCTGTAATGTAATTGATTGGTGTAGGGTGTACCTTATACGTACGTAAGCACTCCTTTATCCATGAATGTGGGATGCTGTCAAATGCTTTTTTGTAGTCTATCCACGCCATGCGTAGATTCTTACTGCTTCAGTTGATTCCCCTTTTTACAATTCTCTATTTTGACTTTAACAACAAATTCCCCATTACAACTTCTTTGTTCCATATGACTTTCTTTTTTTGTTCTATTGCCATAATCAAATGTTCTTCTAAATTACTAAAAACTCTGTCAGCATTAATTTCAATGTATAGTTTACATATCGTCAGAAGGCAAGTTACTGGTCTATAGTTTTTAGGTTAGCTTGCAGGTTCACTCTTAAGGAGGAACATCGTTTTTCCCATTGTTAATCAGGTTGCTGTCTGTTCAGGGTGTGCACATAAGTAGATGTTCTTCGTGTTTCACTGTTACGGTCATCATATTTGGGTTATCCCGGTCAGGGTAGCCCTTGGTCAGCCCGAATACCAGAGACTTAGTATTTCTGCATCTGTTGCTGTCGCTTGAGGACTGACGTCAGGTTGTCAGTGGTATAAAGTAAGGCAGCCGACGCCATTACATCAGTCTTTCTTGCCATGGAGCCGGAAGCAGAAGCAGTTTGCACGAGTGTCGGTCGGCCGCTACCTGAGTTTTCATCTCCTAATTGAAGTCTTCTAAAGTTAAGTACCCGATTGGGGATCCTTTTTTCTTGCACTAACCGATGTCAGAAAAAGTTAATAATTGTCTTGCCCGTGGAAAGCAAACATCACACCGAGACTTCCACTCTTACTGCTTCACTTGTCTAGGCTCAGACCACGACATCCCCCATTGTCGCTTCTGTGCTTTAACGACAGAACTATCCATCGTTGGGTCTTTATTGTAGCCAGATATTTTTGTTTACAGTCCTTGAATTCTGATATGGCTTCAGTAAGCCATCCTACAGCAGATTTTCCAAATAAATGTAAAGATAAAGACAGAGACAGACAGCACAGGTCCAAACCTACTGATGACGCTTCCGTTAACCTAGTCATCAGTCCTCTGGTACTCAGTGAGGTGCTTTCGCAGCCCATGATGCCTGCTTCAGTTGATTCGCAGGCCATCGAGACTCTTTTGGAGTCCAGTATGCCGCAAAACTCTTCTTTGTCAAAGGATCCTGCGGTTGTCCCTACCTTGGATAGGTCTGGAGCCGCTGAGCAGGCACCGGCTTTTGAGGAAGTCCTTTGCACCACTGAATCTCGACACAAACAGACATCTTCTTTCGCAACTACCATTCTTTCGAAAATAACCGAGTTCCTTAGGCCCAGGGTTCAAACCACACCCAAGAAACCGACTACCCACTCTCAGGCACCTGCTACCTTGCCTCAGTCTCAAATGCTTAAAACGGCAGAAGACCTTATTATGCTGATCAGGGGAAGCTAAGCTACCCCCTCAAAAGGAAAATTGATCTGTCCCCAGTAGTTTTCTCTGAACACGAGTAAGATGAATCTGATGCATCTGACTATGAAGACATGCAATCCCTCTCCACTTATGAGGATTCTGATGCAGAGGACTCCATTCCTTCAGCCTTGCCCCCAGAGGATTTTTCATTTGGCAAAACCCTGCATACTTTAAGGGAACATTTCCAATGGGAGAGTCAAGACTACCCTCAGTCAGGGAATTCCTAGGCCTTTCGCAACACAGTCCCTTGGCCATCCCCCCAATCCTAGATGTGGGGGATGATGTTTTCCTTGAATCCAGCTTGACTCCTGACACCCTACCTCCTGTTCCCAGAAAACCAGACAGGTACTGCAGAGTCCCTGGCTCACACAAATATCTTTTTAAAAATCCTACAGCTGACCCTGAGGTAATTTCTCAAGGGCCTAAACGGATTAAAGCAACCTCTGCTAAGAATCCCACCCCCTCAGACAGGGATTCCGGAGCATTAGACAAATGGGTTAAAAAAAGTATACACCTCAGCTACTCTTCCTATCAGGGCACTAAATTGTCAGTTCCATATGCTTAAATATCAGCAACATACTTTGGAACGCCTTAAACAAAAAATGTCTACCTTTCCTGCTTATGCAGAATCTAAAGATTTACAAGACTTAATGCATTCTGCAAGTCAAGTAACTAAACACACTTTTCACTCGGGTTTTGATGCCCTAGAAGCTTCTTGCAGGCAGCAGTCACCGGATCTGTCATTAGAAGACATGCATGGCTTAAGGAACAACCCCTGCCAGAACATGTCAAATCTAAATTGTTGGATGCCCCCTTGCACAAATATAACTTATTTGGCACTAAGGCAGAAGAGGTCTTAAAAAAGATGGAAGAAAAATCAAAATCTATGCAAACAGTTAAAGATTTTTTACAGGTCCAGAACTGCTTATTTGTATTGATTAGTCTGGCTTTCGCTTTTGCATAAATATTATACCATATCATATCTCTCTTTCATTCTCATGACTAGTGTTTCTTTTTTATACCTTTGAAAAATATCTAGGTTTTGTTGTTTATATTTTTGCACTTCAAAGGTTTCTTGGTCAATATGTTTTCATGAATCTGCTGTATTAATGAACACTCACAGAAGCTTTTGACTGCTTTTCTTGTGCAAGTATTTTTCTTTCCTCTAATTTCTCTCTTAATCTTTTTGAACATCTTCTATCCAGAAATTCTGGGCTTCTTGCATAGCAGTAACAATAAAGAATTTCTTTCTTATCCTCAGTAGTGCACTCTGTCATGTTTATGGCTCTTTTTTGACCTGTCAGTTTTTGTGTTTTTTTGTGGACTACTACTGCTTCCTTTACAACACATCCTCCCCCTAAACCTGGCCTAAACCCACTGTAGGAATGCTTCTATGTCTTAAGGATTCTACACTGTCATTTTTTTCCTGTCCTGGCACCAGTGCACTTACCAGAAATGGGGACTTTTTTATCCTGGGAATTAGGCACCCAGCTGTCTTTTTTATTTTTTAACCTACTTCTGTTCATGATCATTGCTGTTTAAAATACAGTCCATATATCAGGTTGTCTTGGTGAAATTTTGTAAAAACAGGGGAACAACTTGTAAAGGTACTTTACAAAACTTGAGGATGAATTTAATTACAACAATACTACTCTCCTTTCCTTGCTGATTTTATCATCTCTCCATCCAGACCCTGTGTAACGTATTCAATATGACAGTAGATCTTTGAGGTTCAGAAATGAATCTCAATATTTTGGTTTACTCAGCAGAGAAACCATGTTGATCCACCCCGGCCCCCCTGTCCACTATTTTCTCCACAGCTGCTCCCAACAAAGGTCAACACCAGTCCTGAACTGTGACTACATGCATTGGTGCAAGTTTCCTATACTGGTACCTCTGGCATGCGTCTACATCATCAACACTAGCTCTTCAAGACAAGAAAACTACACAGAAAGATTTTGATTTAAAAACTGAAAGAGGTACAGTTAATCAAATTAAGATATATTCAAGTTGCTGAACCTCTGCTATAACATAATTCAGTATTATTTCCATTGCTTCATGGTGCAATCACTGAGTTAGTAGATCTAAGTTCCAGGGATGATGGGGCAAAATAAAATCTCCTACTATGAAAAGTTCTAGACATTTTGAAATGACATATGTTTGGTTGTTTATTTGTTTTGTGATTACTTTTGTAGTGCAGGGCTGTTTTGTTTTATTTTGGGGTGTGGTTGGAGATGTGAACATACTGCATGTGCTAATGTACTGTTCGAACTGTTCTATATGATTATGAATGAGAATTGTAAGGTTGACTACATTGTATTAACTGTTTTTGGGATGTACTTTTCATAATTTATTTTATTTTGTGATTGCAAACATAAGCCTATGTTTTGCATTAGCAATCATTTGTTTTACAATTTTTTATTTTGATGTGAAGGCTCCTAGATGAAATTGTTCAATATATTGTGTTATGGTCAATCATCTATGAGCTTCATATATATGTGTATATATATGTATATATGTACACAAACACACACACACAAATAAACAAGGCATTGATGAAGCCCTTCTGGAAAAATGCAGGGTCTGCTGTGTTTTGGTGTCTTCCTTGTCATTTGGAGGATTTTGGTACTGGAGCCTTGTTTTTTTTTCTGTTTATTAATTTTTCCAGCAATGTGCACCATTAGCCATGATATGTATCTTGTACGAATTGTTATAGTTATGTACCCATACACATATGTATATAAAACGGAGCCATTTGGCACACCAAGTCTTTTTCCAAAGAAACAAGAATGGTCAAGAATGGTTCATCAATTCTCATTTCACTGAAAATACTAAATGCTGAACTGTGTTGAATACTGAATGGATTAAGATCATGCAACACTGGGGTAAGGACGTTTTTTTCTCTCAACTCCCCCACCCCCATCTGTGTGCAGTCTTGGAGTTGGAATATTTAGACATGAGGATGTCCAGCTCCCCACATGGAAGTATAGGAAGGATTGCCTTCAGCAAGCTATAAAAACACAAACATTTCTTCTGGACAATGCTTCTGTATCTAGGTGGCTGAAAGCATTTGCACACATCTGAAAACTATTATGGCAAAAGGGACAGCTTTCAGTCTCATTTCTTGCATCTGACCACATTTACCATTATCTGCAAAGACCTTTTGTTGTCATTTGCATCACATGAAGGAAACAGACAAGCATACTCAAGAAATTATAACTGCTGCAGCTCATGTACTCTAGGCTTGGGGACGATTCTTGCTTAGAAGGATTAGCAGTAATTTCAAAGTTTTGTCTTTTCTTTTTCAAAGAAATATGTATATATAAAATAAGGAAGAGACTTGGGTGTGTGGTCTTAACCTTTTCTAAATTAATACATTCAAATTTAAACGTTTTAATACTCCAAATGGATAATTTGTTACCTGCTGTTAATACTTCAATAAGCTATTTTTATTTAGATATTTTGTGGACTACAGACATCCATTGTTTTATTTAATGTTAAAGCTGTTTTTTACACCTTTATTAAATTATCATCTAAGACATAGGCAAACATACAATAATACAAAAGAATACAAACCATATTATTATGTTTCCAGTTATATACATTATACATCACATATGTGTTCTTATACCTATCCTCAGTCCAACATTGCATAAATTGCTCAATGCTTACCTTCCTTTAAACCTAACTCCTCCTCCAGAACATTATTCTGCATGTATTTTTCCCACCATTCCCATTTATTTCTATGTAATTTGTTCCTTCCCTTTTCTAAAGCTACCACTTCTGGTTCTTTTACCTCTGTTACAGTATTCAATACTTCAAATACAGTTGGTTTAACCTTTGATTTCCATTTTCTACTATTTTTTTTTGGCAGACACCAGAATTAAACTTAATAAGGCCTTACTATATCTTGGCAATTTACATCCTATTTCCTTGGTTAAACCCATTTGCTCACTCAATATTTCAAATGAGAATTTTTTAAATCTGCAGCTCATTACATTCCAAAAACATATGATCCCAATTACCTCTTTCTTCTCCATCACACCTCCAACATTTGCCATCAACCTAAGAAAAAAAATTGGACTCTGCGTGGGGCATAAAAATATATATAGAAACATATCCAAGCAAAAATCCTAAACATTCTAGACTTTGTTGCATACTTGAGAGGCATACATATGCCCTCACATTGTTCCCTTGTACATTGCTTATCTTTCTAATCCTTTCTTATTGATTCTTATAGTTATTGTGCAATATTTCATTTACTCTATTAATTATCACTTTTTTAACAGCAGTTTCTATTCTAGATTCAACCAAAAACTCTACCAGAGCAGGTATTTCACTTAAGATTCCCCTATCCCTTTCTCTTTGTCTATACTCTGATTTCAGTCCCTGATAGAGAAGACAGTCTCTAACCTGCACTCCAAATGTCTTCTTAGCCTCTTCCCATTCCATTACCTTTCCCTTTTTAGATATTTGCCCTCAACACCTTAGTTCCTTTCCCAGTTTTCTGCAGTAGATTACAGCCCCATATTGCATATTCTCTGTACCCTACTTGCAGTCATTCCTATTGGCAAGATCTCCTTTCTCCTTGTTGATTTTTGTTCTTATTTTGGGTGCCCTAAAGCTGCAGAAGGAAGAACTTAAAATAAAGTACTTATGGTTATCTCATCAACAAATATTACTGAATTCAACCATCAAATAAAATAGAATAATGTACAGAAATTTACACCATATATGTTCTAGTATTATTTAATAACAAGATGTACATTTAATTCAAGGAAATCATCATCTTTCAAGTAAGTCTAAATTAACTACAAAGATGGCAAATCAGATTCTCTGGCTACTTTGTTCATGACTATGCAAACTAAATACTTATTAGGTGTCCCTGGTTTTAGCCGGACGTCCCTACAATAATAACAATGTGTTGTACAAACATACCTGTGTATGTGAGGGCCATAAGAATCTTAGAAGTAGTTCCACTAGAAGCTAGAGGGGGTGCTTGGGAAATGAAAATAGAATACAAGGAACTTCTATAGCAATTTAGATTAGATGCAATGCACAAACCAGGTTTAAACAAATATGTCATTATTAATCCTGTACTTAAAATGACAGCTGCTAAACTGTAATATTTTTTACTAATTTTGCTCATTTTAACAGAGTATATTAATTTTAAATAGGATTTTAAACAGAATTTTTGTACAACAGGCATGCTGAAATGTGGGTATACTTTGCAAGTCTGCTGCGAAAGCATTTACCATTAAACAAAGTTTTTATTATTTGTCTGCTGGCTGTGGTTTGGTTCATCCATTTTAGTTTTTATATTTATGCATGTTTGGTTACAAATAATATAGGAAGACTGTTTTTTATCATGTTTTTATTATGTTTCTATCATATTGGTTATGCTTATTTTGTTTCAGATAGTGACTTTGTTTTCACTGATGGTAACATATGATGGACATTAAAGGGTTAAGGAACTGACATGAGGATGCAATGTGACTGGGTGATGTATGTGCTAAGTTGTATATAAGTCATGTGATTTTATATGGCATCAGGTTCTGATGACGTCCTTTAGGGGACGAAAGCGCTTCTTATTTTTCTAATAAATAGTTGGAACATACTCGAGCTGGACAGCGTGTGGTTCTTCATGGTTATTGGTACTTTACTGCATGGACTGCACACAAAGGTGATTTTACTGTACCCTCTTTTCCATTAAGCTTCCTGAAAAGTAGTGATATTACAGATCCTGCTTTGGAGGAACGATAATTAAACTATAACCAGCTTCAAAAGAGTCAGTCCCATATTTGGCTGCCCACCAGGTACAGATAAATTCCCTATATAGGAGAGGATATCAAAAATAGAAAATGACTATTGGTTGCAAAAAGAAAACTATTGGCACTGATCTGCTTTTATATAGTTTAGTTCAGACAGGTGTTCCCCATTGTCCAAAAATAAATAAATAAATAAATCCACAACATGTATGGTATCTTCAAGCAACTGATTACTGAAATAATGACCATATCTAATATTTGACTTGTTCATAAAATGGAGTAAATAATTCCACACTGCCTTTGCAAATATATAATAATGTTCATACAACACAACATTATTAGAAAATAATAAATTATACAACTATTAAAAACCAAGAACAACCATATACAGGAATTCCAAGATGACTGCACACAGATCAACAGGTTAATTTCAGCTCTCCCAGTGAGAAAGCATAAACTGAGAAGTAACAGCTACTGCAATTGTCATTGTGGGTAAAATTCCATTACTGACTAGTAAGTATACTGCTGCACACCAGCAAAGGCGACATTTAGAGAACCAGAAAAAAATCATGAATCAATGATATTCAAGCTGCTGTATCCAGCTGTCTTCAAAATAATTTTCCTGGAGGATCAAAGACATTTTTTGATGAACATATTTTCTGGGAATGTAATGAGCTGGCACTCCTTAAAGATACCCTGCAGACTAATCTGTCAGAGATTCTGGGTGAGCAAATTGGTGTAACTAAGGAAATGATTTTTTGAGCTATAATACAGAATCAGAATTGCCTAGACATAGTAAGGCCTTGCTGAGTCCAATTATGGTGGCTGCCAAAAAATCAATTACTAGAAAATGGAAATCAAAGTATAAACCAACTGTACTAGAAGTAGTGAATACCGTAACAGACATAAAACAACTGGAATTTGGATCTTTAGAAAAAGGTATGAGCAAATTTCATATAAATAGGAACTGTGGGAACAATATATGCACAGGAGGAATGAGGTTTAAAAGAAAGGAGGATTTGAATAAGCTATGTAATGTGTGACTGACAATGACTGGATAGATAAGCGATGTAAAGAAGTTATGTTCTTACCATAATGTTCCATGTGAGTTGTTCATCTCGCCTTTGTTTTTACACGTGGGTTCGGAGCCGATCCATCGGCTCCAAGTTGGCCACTTTCCAAGCTCTAGATCTCTTAGAAGCTCGAGGCACAGTCCCTATCCCATGATGCTCTGCTGCCAAACCCCAGATCTACTTTGCTGAAACCAGCAAGAAACATAACTAAGCAACCCAATATAACAAAGTAACTATTTACAATTAGTTAAAAGATAACCTGGCTGACAAGAGGATACTAGTAAGATCAAACAGACCACCAGCCATACCCGTTCTTCCAGAACATGGAGGGGAAAGGTGGGAGGGAGTGTAAGAACAAAGGCGAGATGAACAACTCACATGGAACGTTATGGTAAGAACATAACGTCTTTATGTGAAGTTGTTCAATCTCTCCGTTTGTTCTTACACGTGTGTAGCGTCCCAAGCACCCTAATCCTGGGCGGCTCACAGGAGTACATTCCTGAGAACGATGGAACCAAAGGAAGCCCTGTCCCTGGAGGCCCTGTCCACTTTGTAATGAGTAATAAATGTATGAGGTCTGGACCAAGTAGCAGCTGAACAAATGGTGTCCAAAGATAAACGAGCTGCGTGAGCTAAGGACGTAGAAACAGCCCTGGCAGAATGAGCTTTCACTTCACTTTCTAAAGGTTAATGGGATGAAGAATATGCAAACTTTATACAATCAGAAAGCCATTTGGACAACGTAACTTTGGATACCGAAAGGCCCTTCTTATTGTCTGCATGGGAAACAAATAGTTGATCTGATTTTCTAAATCCTTTTGTTCTGTCCAAATAAAATCTCAATTGTCTGTGAACATCCAGCTTATGCAACATGTATTCCAATTTACTGGCATGATGCCTGAAAAAAGTGGGAGGTTCAATGGACTGGTTCAAGTTTGCTTCGGAACAGACCTTCGGGAGAAACAATGGATTTGTTGTTAGAGACACCCTGTCGGGGTGAAAGACCAAACATGGGGGCCTAACAGAGAGTGCTTGAAGTTCAGAAACTCTACGCGCTGAAGAAATGGCCACTAAGAAAATTGTCTTCCAAGAAAGGAACTTCAACGGACAAGAAGATGCGGGCTCAAAAGGGGAAAGCATGAGTTGAGACAGCACCAAATTTAGATTCCAGGGAGTAATCGGATGTCTGATAGGGGGTCAAAGGTGATGAGTCCCTTTCAAAAAGGCTTTACATAATCTGTGGGACATAATGTTAGAACCTCCGCATCCCACATGGAAGTTAGATATGGAACCCAATTGAACCCTTATAGTAGCAGCTGCCGCTCCGCCATGGGAAGTCAAAAATTCCAAAATGCTATGAATAGGGGTGATAAAGGGATCAATACCATGTTGAGAAGCCCAATGACCAAATCGTTTCCATTTACTGTTATATAGTTTCCTGGTGGAGACTTTATGCGAGGAAACCAGAATATGCTGAACCGCGGGAGACAAATCATGAGACCTGGCTAGGTTGGGAAGTGCAGCAGCCAAGCTATCAGTTTGAGGGATACAAGAGAGGGGTGAAGAACTCCCGACAAATGAGCCAGAAGGTCTGGCACTTGGTCCAGAACCCAAGGTTCTTCCACTTGGTATTGTTGAAAGAAGGGGAACCATATATCTGCTGAGGCCAAAACAGGTCTATCAGAATAACAGTCCTTTCCAGGCTTTTGGCTTTCTGTAAAAATTTGGGGATGGAGGAAAGGCATATAGGAGACCTGAGGGCCAATCGTGTACGAGTGCATCCCTTGGGATGTCCCCAGGTGGAGGGTATAGGGTAAAGTAGCTTCTGCATTTGGCATTCATCGGGGATACAAAAAGGTCGCAGCAAGGTTGGCCGCATTTGCAGAATATCCTTTCTGCCACTCATTCTTTGAGGGACCACTCATGAGGCAATAGAATGGTTCTGCTCAATTTGTCCGCTATCACGTTGGATGACCCCAGGATGTGCATTGCTATCAGGAAGCGCCCGGTGGATACAGCCCACTGCCAAATTCTCAGGGCCACTCGGCACAAAGGGTAAGATCTGGTATCCCCCTTGCTTGTTGATGTACCAGACTACCGACATGTTGTCTGTCTGTATTGCAATCGTCTCTTGAGGTAGAGAGTCGTGAAAGTGTTGCAATGCTAGGAACACCGGTCTCAACTCCAAGATATTGATGTGCAAACTGGATTCCATCTCTGACAAAGTACCTTGGACAGTTCTTCCCTGACACAGCCCCCTCCCACTCTATCAGGGAAGCATCCATGGTCACTGTGGCTGTGGGGGGGGGGTTTACAAACGGACGACCTACGGTAATTTGGTGGCTGTTCAACCACCAAAGGAGGTCCTTTTTGCAAGTATTTGTCAACAGAATCTAATGTGACATTGGAAGTTGTTGATAAGACCACTGTGGGAAGAGTAACCATTGGAGTATCCTCATGTGCATGCGCCCCAGAGGAACCGCTATGAGAGCCGCTGCCATGGTGCCTAACAGCTTCAGAACTTGGAATGCAGGGACTTTCTTTTCCATCAACAAAAGGGAAATCTGATTTCGTAAAGAGATTAATCGTTCTTGAGGCAATCTGACCAGGGCGGTAGTGGTGTCTAGATCTGCTCCTATAAAGGAAATATGCTGCGACGGCGATAAAGCAGATTTTTTGAAATTTAAGGTTATGCCCAACTGGGAGCACAGGCTGATAGTGTAATCCCTGGCGTGAATCAGTTGATGCCTGGTGGTGGCGGTGAGGAGCCAGTCGTAGAGATATGGAAACACCTGGAATCCTAAACGTCTCAGGTGAGCCATGACAACTGCCATGCATTTGGTGAACACTCTGGGGGCTGTGGTGAGACCAAAGGGCAGAGCTCGGAATTGGTAGTGACTGGCCCCCAGCTGGAAACGCAAGTGATCTCTGGATGGCCTGGCCATTTTTATGTGGTAGCACGCATCCTTGAGATCTATCGAGCACATCCAATCGCCCGTTTCGGGGGATTATCGACTGAAGCGTGACTATCCACAACTTTTCCTTTTTGACAAAGGAGTTGAGATTGCTGAGGTCTAAGATGGGACTCCAGTCCCCTGTTTTCTTTGGAACTAAAAAGAACCTGGAGTAAGTTCCGGATCCTATTTGATCCACTGGGACTGGCTGGATGACTCTTTTTTCCAGCAGCCTCTGAATTTCTACAGCTGCTGGACTCCACAGACTGGCTGGAACATCTGGGATTCTTGTCCGAATGTAAGGGAATTCTGAAAAGGGAATGATGTAGCCTCTGGAGATTATGCTTTTTACCCAGGAATCTGATGTAATTTCTAGCCAGGTGTCTGGGTATAAAGCTAAGTGACCCCCGACTGCCTCCAGAGTAGGATAGTTGGGCCTCCTCTCAGGAGCGCTGATAGGGTTTGCCAGGGAACTGCTCCCTGTCACCCTGGATCTGCGGACCCCCTCTGCCGCCTGGGTGACGTCTACCATTATACCCCCCTCCCCTGCCCCTGGAGGGGGTTTCACTACGTGTGTTCTGGAAAGCTCCTTGGGGCTTTCGGAACCACATTTTTCCACCTCTCTGCCCTTTGGGGTATGGTCTAGTGGGGGTGGAAAAACGGACTCCTACGGCAGATAGAGTCTTTCCTTCCTGCTCATACCTAGTGAGTGTCTCCCAAACAAGGAAGAGCCATCAAATGGGGTATTCACAAGGGAAGATTTGAAGGCTTCCGCAAAGGAGCATAAGCGCATCCAGGATTGTCTCCTCAGAGCTATCGCTGAACCCACTGCCCAGCTCGATCATTTGGCTGCATAAGAAATGAGCCTCATGGATGAGTTTACAATGGAGTTAAGGGTGTTAAGCTGTGCCGTCACTTTCTGGGAGACAGCATCACCTGTGTTGCCCTGTAGAGTATCTCCAAGCTCTTTTAGGAGATCTCGTTGAAGACGGGTAAAATGGGTAAAATAGTTAAGCGATCTCATTGCAAATGTTGCAGAACTAAAGATGCGTTTCCCATATCTGTCCATCGTCCTGGAATATCTATTAGAAGGATAGACAGAGGAAGAGGTGTCTGACATATCTTTCTTGGTGGCCGCCACCGCCACCACCATGTCATCAACGGGAACCCCTTTTGTGAGAAAGGACTTATCCTGAGGGCAGGTGATAAATTTGTTGGGCCTCCGAGGGACCAGTTCCATAGAATCAGGAGACTCCCATGCCTTTTCAGCGATCAAGTCCATTAATTCATCGAAAGGCGGAGTAACCCAGGAGGTGGAGTGCTGAGACCCAAAAGCCTTCAGGAGCACCGACTCATCCTCAGTAGGGGTAAGGGACTGCCAGTCACCCGACTGCCTTAGTATTTCAAGGATGTCTGTAAAAGAGACTTCCTCAGAGGAGGACCATGAGGATCCTTCTGATTCCTCCAAGTCGGTGTCTGATGTTAAGGATTCCTGGGGGGAATCTAAATGCCTCCTCTTACATAGTCTTTTCCTGGGAACTTCATCAGTGGGGGCCATCTGGTGAAGTCTTAGTCAAGCAGGGGTCACCCAGTGGGGTTACCTGAGGCTCTGGGTCTCGATGCTTAGTGGGAACCTGTGGTGTAGAGATACAGTGCAGTCCTTTAGGGGAGGAAGAGGAAGGAACCAAAGATGTGAGGGTCTTAGCAGACATGACCTTCCTCATGGCATCGAAGACACTGGTTTCCCAACCTGAGGAGTCCACCGGTTCCGAAGAAGACGGCAGCCTCCCAGGAGCCGAGACCATGGGTTCCGAACTAGAAGACGGAACCGAGCTCATCTGCGCCAAAGCCCCAAGAGGGAGAGTCAGAACCGAAGCGTCGGTTCGACTCCCTCCCCCGGAACTGGTGAGAGAGTGTCGGCTCCGAGACTCTTCGATCAGAACCAAAGAAGTCAAGGTCGAAGGAGCCAAGAGCACTGGAACAGGCCTCAGCTCCAAGGGTTCCACCACTATTGGATCCTCTCTTTCTGGCTCCGAAGGCTCAACTGGCCTCGGAGGAGGTGCAGAACTCATGGAAAGAGGGGTCATAGGCTTCGAAGCCAACTGGGTCGAAGCTGCAAGCAATTTGGCCAGGGCCAGGTTCACCAAAAGTCTCTGTACCACTCGGCCCACATCGATATCAGAAAGGGCACTGGAAGAATGGGTCAAAGGAGCTGAAGAAGCCACTGACTTAAGGATCGGAAATTTTAAAACTTCTGACACCGGTTCCAACACAATGACTTGGCTCCAAGGTAAGATCTCGGTGCATGGCTCCGAAGACTGTGGAGCCGGCAACCGAGTCTTGCCAGAGGTGCTTGGAGCCGAAAACATGTGCTCCGAAGACACCTAAGACGACTTTGATCCCTTCGAGGACTTGGAGGTCTGGTCAGTCTTATCCAATATATCCTGGAAGTCCGATTTCAACAGTCCTCTATCTACCAGTTTCCTTCTCCTCTCTAATACTACCCTGCCACTGAAGGAATGGCAGATAGAGCAATCCTCCTGTAAATATAGCGGACCCAAACAATAAACACAAGAACTATGATTATCCGTGATGGACATCTTTTGTCCACAGTCACACTTTTTAAAACCAGACTTTTGCTTCTCTGAGATTATGAAAAATTGTCCAATAACACCACAAAAACAGCTTAGAAGTTCAGATCCCTGAACTGCAATAACTACAGAAAGAAAAAGCAAATGCTCAATACAGACTATAAGGGGACAGGGTATTAAATTTGACAGAGCCCTGTCAAGTAGAGTAAATCAAAAAGGCTAAAGGCCTAGCAGCAAACCGCTCCGAACTAAAAAACAAAATACTAGCTTAGATTACCTACTCTAAACCACCAAAAAGGAAGGAAAATGTGAAGCCTCACTAAATATCAGATCCCTGATAGATATTAGAAGTCTAAATAAGCAAATATATAATAAAAAGAATACTGGCCCGAGCTTCTTCAGAAGATCGTGTGATCCGTTGCAGTGGCAAACTAGATCTGGGGTTTGGCAGCAGAGCATCATGGGATAGGGACTGTGTCTCGAGCTTCTGAGAGATCTAGAGCTTGGAAAGTGGCCAACTTGGAACCTATGGATTGGCTCCGAACCCACGTGTAAGAACAAACGGCGAGATTGAACAACTTCAGATATAATGTTTGCAACTAAAATTATGTCACTATGGTTTGTGATGTAAAATGTTTTGCAACCAAAATTATGTTAATATGGTTTGCTTTCATTTGTATAAATGTATGATTTCCTTTGTCATACATAAATTAATAAAGATGCTTATTAAAAAAATACATTTTTTGATGCAGAACATACTTAGGAGGAAAGCAAAAAGTTTATCCAACAAGAAGTGACCCAACAAACAGAAGGGACAATGCTTTTCATTCTTCTGACAATAAAGCTCATAGAGAGAGACTTTGCCAGTGAAGTATTGTCTAATGTTCCAAAGGAAAATGCTTGAGAGATACAAAAAAGCACAAAAGTTGACTAGAAGAATCAGGAGTACCTTGAACTTGTTGTCTATGGAACAGGTTCCCCAGCCATATGAAGCAGTATTTCTCCCTAACCCAATTCAAGTGCAACTTGGACAATTGGATGGGAAACCGAAAATGTATCCCTGGTTTGGCACCTGCGTCTCTAATGAACACAAGTAACCCGTAAATGGTTCATCTCCCAGGCCCATGCTTACACTTATCAAGGGTATCAGGACTTGTCAGAGATTTGGGATGCATGGCTAGGCTTAAAAAGGCCTTTGTGGTCTTTAGCCTAGTAAACACCCATGAACTTGAAAAAGAGTCTGATGCTGGGTGATGGAGATGACCATGATGAAGACTACCAACACTGAGATTAATAAATAAAAGGGAGAGTATATAGCATCAAGTCACATTTGTGAAATATAGCTTTGCAAGAAAAAGTGGCTGAGAAAGACTAAATTGTTGTTGACTGGGTGGAATATAAAGTATACAACCACTTTATGTTATTAATGTTTAGAAAGGCTTTAAAAAGAAAAAAATAACAGTAAGTAAAACAATTATATATAACGCATGTTATATAGTAAAGCAGTTTTGTATACTGTGTATCAGGGATATTTTTTAATGTGTTGGGAGTCTTTTCCGAGATTATTGTATGTGTTAAAGATATTAAAACAAAAACTAGAAGTTATGTACTCACCATAACGTTCGATGTATGTAGTCCATCTCATCTTACATTCTTACCTGTGGGTTCGAAGCCGAACCTCGGCTCTGACTCGGCCATACTCTAGCTCAAAGTCTTCAACTGGCTCGTGGCTAAGAGGTATCCCATCATGTAACAAGTCTATTTCCCCAGATCTTGTTTGCTGCAAGCTCACACACGTACACACTGAGAAGAACAACAATCCCAACAGAAAGTACTACTGACACCTAGAGACAATACCTCCAGGTCCTCCAGGAGGGGGAAGGAGGGAGGGTTAGTAAGAATGTAAGGCGAGATGGACTACAAACATTGAACATTATGGTGAGTACATAACTTCTTGATGTTATGTAGTCCAATCTCGCCTTCATTCTTACCAGTGGGACAGCTTCCCTAGCACCTTGATCTTGGGTGGCTCAGTGAAAAATACTCTTGAGCACAGTGGAACCAAAAGAAGATCTGCCTCTACAGACCAGATCTAATTTGTAGTGACTAATAAAGGTATGAGGCAAAGCCCATATTGCTGCAGCACAAATATCATCCATAGACATCCTAGCCTGAAACACAATGAAGGTAGCCACAGATCGTGTAGAATGAGCCTTCACATTAAAGGGTAATTCTTTGCCATTGGAAGCATAAATAAATGAGATGCAATCTGAGATCCAGCGAGACAAAGTTACCTTAGAAAGAGGAACCCCAAGTCTAGTGTCTGAAAATGAGACAAACATTTGATCTGATTTCCTGAAATCTTTTCTCCTATGTAAATAGAAATGCAATTGTCTATGAACATCTAGCTGATGAAACTTAAATTCTGCCCTGTTGGAGAATTCAGGAAAAAACACAGGCAACTCAATGGATTGGTTGATACTGACAACAGAGGCAACCTTTGGAACAAAAGAAGGGTTGGATCTTAAGGAGACCCTTTGTGTAACATCAAATAAGGTGGCCTAATCGATAAAGCGTGGAGTTCAGAGACCTGCCTAGCTGAAGTTATGGCTACCAAGAATACTGTCTTCCATGACAAGGATTTAATGTTACACTTGGCTGCGGGCTCAAAGGGAGTTGAGGTGAGCTTCTGTAGTACAAAATTGAGGTCCCATGGCATCACTGGATCAAAGACTGGAGGTCGATGTAACAATGTCCCTCTCAGAAAGGCCCTACAAAGCCTATGAGCCATAAGGTTGGGCTCATTAGCAATGTGAAAGGTTGAAATCGCTGCCAATTGCACTTTAATGGTTGCTGCAGCTGAACCTTGACTGAACAGTTGAGAAAGAAATTCCAATATTGCCGAATAGGTGCTGTATAAGGATCAATATCTCTCTCATGGGCCCAAATAGAAAATCTCTTCCACTTACTGGAATAAATCTTCCTGGTAGAAGGCTTGTGGGAAGATGATAGAATATGGACCACGTCCGGGGAAAAATCATGCAGCCTGACTAAGGACGGAATAGGAGCAGCCAAGCTGTCAACTTGAGGGTCTGGAAGGAGGGATGGAAATGTCCTGACATATGAGTCAGCAGATCTGGAGCTGGGTCCAGAATCCAGGGCTTGTCCATTAGCTAGGGTTGAAGGATGGGAAACCAAATCTGACAAGGCCAGTGTGGGGCAATGAGGATCATTTTGCTTCCCAAAGACTGTGCTTTATGAATGACCTTTGATATCAGAGGTAACGGTGGAAATGTGTAGAGAAGACCGGAGGGCCAATCATGAGCCAGAGCGTCCCTGGGTGTCTCCCCCTCCGGTGGGATAAGGGTGAAATAGCTGCTGCATTTGGCATTGAGGTGGCTGGCAAATAGATCGCAGCAAGGCTGACCCCATCTGTGGAATATCTCTTTCGCAACATAATTGTTCAGGGACCACTTGTGAGGCATTAGGATAGCTCTGCTCAGTCTGTCGGCAATCATGCTGGACTTCCCCAGTATATGCGTTGCAACTAAAGGCATTGGGAAGCCACCGCCCACTGCCAAACTTGAAGTGCCTCTCTGCAAAGGGGGTATGATTTGGTTCCTCCCTGTTTGTTCAGGTACCATACCATTGACATGTTGTCTGAGTGGATTGCAATTGTCCCTAGAGGGAGAAAGCTCTGAAGTGCTCTCATCTCCAAGACATTGATATGCAAATGGGTCTCATGATCCTGCCATGTGCCTTGGACAGTCCTGCAAAGATAATGCCCCCCCCACCTGATCTGGGAGGCATCCGTGGTCACCGTGGCAACCGGAGGAGATAGGACAAAAGGCTTGCCCACGTTGAGACTGCTGGCCTGAAGCCACCAGCGTAGATCCCGCTTGCACGTGTCTGTAATCAGAATAGAATGGGAGAGTGAAAGATGCTGTAGTGACCATTGGGCGAAAAGCAGCCACTGAAGAACCCTCATGTGTAATCTGGCAAGGGGGACTAGCATGATTGTGGCAGGCATGGTCCCTAATAACTTGAGGACAGCATTTGCCTTCACCTTCCTCAATGGTAGTAAGGCGTAGAACTGCTGTTGTAGAGCCTGAATTCTCTCTTCTGGTAAGAAGGCCCTCATGAGCACCGTATTTAGTTGGGCGCTGATAAAAGTGTCATGCTGCTAGGGCAACAAGACATATTTTTTTCCAATTTAGAGTAATTCCTAACCTTTGTCACAGTGTAATGGTAGTGTCCCTGGTCTGTAACAGTAGATGCCTAGTGGTGGCAGAAAGAAGCCAGTCATCCAGGTACGGAAACACTTGGAATCCCTAACATCTCAAGTGAGACATTACCACTGCCATGCATTTGGTGAACACCCTGGGGGCTGTGGTGAAACCAAAGGGCTGAGCGCAAAACTGAAAATGACTGGCTCCCAGCCAGAAGCGTAGATGACTTCTCGATGCCCTATCCATCTTAATATGGTAGCAAGCATCTTTGAGGTCGATGGAGCCCATCCACACATCTTTCCCTAACAGAGGGAGTATTGACTACAAGGTGACCATGCGGAACTTGGACTTTTGTACATGAAGTTTAATCAGCTGAGATCTAAAAAGACTATATATTAGGTGGGAGCAATAGCGTTTATCATAATGTCTAGTCTATCCTTATTACCTTGGAATGTAAATGGTCTTACAGGTGTTGGAATAAAAAGGAAAGAGTGCTGAATTGTAATAAGAAATGCAGAGTGCAAATAGCAATGCTGGAAAAAATGCATTTGGAAAGAAATGAGCACAAGAGTTTGGCAAAGAAAAGATTTCAGGATGGAGATTTAGCAGAATATCAGGAACAAAGAAAAAATAATGGAAGATGAAAAAAGACAATAATGGCAGACTTGTAGCAAGCAGCTGTTGGCAACGGAGGAAGATTATGCTGGCATGAATTTATATTCCACTAAATACTACTATTATGCAGCTTAAGAAAATTTGGGAAGAAAACCAACTTGAGGTTATATTATTACAGAAGAGGACTGTAATTTCTTTTGCAATAGAGAAGATGTATCAGGGGGACCTAGAAAGGAAAATATAACAAAACAGGGTAGATTTCTGAAGAAGTTTATGAAAATATTTGGTATGGAAGACCTGAATTCAGTAGTATGAACCTGGATGAAATTTATATATCATTCCTTAATGTACAATAACTTGGCTAGACTGGATAGAAGTTATATTTCACAGGAACACAACATTTGACTGAAAGCTTCAACACCCATCCAATAACTGATCATGCACCAATAAAAACTAAGATAAAATGCTGCGTAATGAAGTAAGAATGAGACATGGGTGCTTCTCCACCTACATGTTAAAAAGAGAGGAATTTAAGGAATGGGTAGTGGAAATTATTTGAGAGTTATTAGAGAAGCCATACATTTCTTCAGAAGTCATAGCTAGTGAGTGGAATAAAATGAAAATAGAGTTTAAAAATAAGGTAGAACTAAAAGAAAAGGAGATAAGGCTAAGAAGTTGTTGTTGTTGTTGCTGTGTCTTTCGGCTTTTCCCGGTTAGGGGTCGCCACAGCGGAACTCCGGTCCGCTAATGATTGGTAGTTGATTTTTACGTGCCGAGTTACCAGCCCTGACACACAACCTTCAATGAAGGCACGCCCATTCACGCATGTCTCGACGCTCTAGCTGAGAATCGAACCGGACAGCGTCTTACTGTGAGGCGACAACGCTACCACAGCACCAACACCACGAGGCGAGATAAGGCTAAGAAGTAAAAGAAATTATTTAGAGGGGTTGACAAAGGTTAAAATATTGCAGAATAAGGGAAATCTCACAAACAAAAAGAGGGACAACTGCAGAGTGCTAAACAGAAAATAAGCAAGTACTTGATAATATGCACGAGTTTAGAATAATTGCTAAGTGACTATTTTTTGATAACTCCAAAGCACAAAAACGTTTGGCACAACAACTTAGGGAACAGAAAGCAGAAAGGGTAACAGCAAAAATACCAAAATATCCTGTAGAGGTAGTAGAGATATTTCAGAAATGTTATGAAAACCTGTACAAAGTACAAAGCACAGAAGATGGGAAATCAAGAAAGAGCACAAATGGAAATATTTATGAAAAACTTAATTATGCAAAGATTAGAGGATGATGAAGCTTGACAACTAATAATTGAAAGGATGAAATGAAATAAAACAGTGATCTATATACAGGGGATTCTCCAGGAACATACGTCACTCCTGTGGAAGTTTGGAATTTAAGAGGGTAAGATCTAGAAGATTTTGTTTAATGGTATTTAAAAGGAGTGGAAGCACCAGCATTGCACCAGCATCTCAGAACAAAGATGTGGTAGCTGTATTTACCCAAACAGGGTAAAGAGCCATCACACCCATTTCAATTTTAACCTAGGTATCTAAAGTATTATGTCTATTCTTGCTAAAACAATGTTAAAGGTGTTGCCAAAACACATGGATAAGGATGAAGGTGGCTTTGTGGAGGGGGGGCAAACATTTGACAAAATTAATAGAACAATGATGATCCAGAGGGAAGCAGAATGTAAAGAAATACTGCTGCTGTGGGTGGGTCTAGATGCGGAGAAAGGATTCGACAAAATAAGCTGGGATTTTATTAGCAGGGCAATGGAAGCATTTGCATTCTCCTGATATAGGGAAAATTAGGAGGATATATGAGGGATTGGAAGCAAGCATTAAAGTGGGAGGGCTCCTCTCTGATATGCTGTGCTTGAACAGAGAAACTAGATGGGAGTGCCACTTTCTTTTTTATTAGCTTTATATTTAGAGACACTGGCAAAGAAAATAACAGACTTAGAAATTCAACGATATAATGGTAATCATGAAAAGTTGGCTATATTTACAGATTATGCTATTTTGTACTTGATAAATCCAAAAAAGGGCATCCCAGTGTCAGTGTTAAATTCTGAGACCATTTCAAGCCTTTTAGTGATATAGAATTAATGAAGGTAAGATAAAGGCGGTGGCCATAAATTACATACCCATTCATGACTTCATTCATTAATACCCATATTTATTGGGACAAGATAAGATGAGGTATTTAGATGTATGGATAAAAAGACTTCTGATATGGCAGCTAGAAATATATGGGAAGAGACAAAACAAAAGATAAAAACTGAGAAACTGGAAGCTCTCATTTATGGATATGGATAGAAAAATATAAACAGTGAAAATGTTTTTAGTACTTTTAATGTTATACACAGGTCACACATATTTTTATCAACCAGAGAAGAAGTTGTGAACAATAATTAATAAAAAGGTAAAGGAATTTATCTGGAAAGGAAAGAGGGCAAGAGTTAAGTGAGATAAAGTGATCCTCCCAACAGAACAAGGTAGCTTAGGATTACCTGATTTAAAGGGATATTTTAGAGCTACACAGTTAATATATATATATATATATATATATATATATATATATATATATATATATATATATATGTATATATATAAAATAAGTAGAAGGTCATAATTGAAAGTGGAAAGGGATTATGATAAAGTGAGAAGGAGTTCAAGAAATAATGAGACAGAGGGATTTTGGATGCAGATCCTTAAAGAGAATAACAACCACCATACAGAATATTATATTCATAATATTGCTGAAAGTATTCTAAGAACTAAGCCAACACAGGAATAAAGAACAGAGATATTGCTAATAGGGGTGACTGCAAGTAGGGGTACAGAAGATAGGCAAGAGGGGTTTGAATTTTCTGAAGAAAACTAGCAAAGGAACCAGGGTACTGACAGGAAATAACTAGAGAAGGAAAAGTAATTTACTGAGATGAAGCTGAGAAAAAGTTTGGAGTATAGGTTAGAGACTGCCTTCCCTATCAGGGACTTCTATCAGAGCATAGGCAAAGAGGATGGGATGGGGAAGTTCGAAGTGAAAGACCTCCCCTGGTAGAATTTTTAGTCAAATCTATAACAGAAACTGCTGTTAAAAACAAGATAATTAAAATGGCATATAAAACATTGCACAATAACTGTAAGAATCAGTCAAAGGAGGTTAGAAAAGATTGGAAAGAGAGACTGGAAAAGACATTTACAAGAAGACAATTAGAGGATATATATACATGTGGCTCCCAGGTATGCAATAATATCTAAAAGGTTTAGGATTTCTGCTTTGGAGTGTTGGCATAGGCATTTTTTATACCACAGAAAGACTTCAAAGAATTTTTCCTCAGGTAGATAGCAAATGTTGGAGGTATGATGGGGAAGAAAGACGTAATTGAAAACATATGTTTTGTAAGTGTAATGAGTTGGAAGATTTTAAAAATTCCATACAGAGTACTCAGAAAATATTGGGGGAGCAAATGGCTATAACTAAGAAAATTATTATTTTTGTGCTGGGACACGAAATCTGAATTGCCTAGACATATCAAGGCCTTATTAAATTTAATTCTGTTGGCTGCCAATAAAGCAATTACTAGGAAGCAGAAATCAAACTCTAAACCAACTGTATTTGAAATACTGAATATTGTAAAAGAGATAAATGAACTGGAAGGGAGATATTTTGAAAAGGGAAGAAACATATTACAAAGAAATGGACTTCAAGCAGGATAGTGTTCAGAAGGAGATGAGTGGATTTTAATAGAGGGCAGGAACTGAGTGATTTATGTAATGCTGGCCTGAAAGACAATTGTTGTGAAGAAAGAAAACATGTAATGTATAATGTCTACAAATGGCAAAAATGTTAACATGGTTTGTTTTGTTTTATTAAATGCATGTAGGCCTTTATGTTAAGTGATAATTTATTAAAGGAGCTAAAAATACAATTAGTAGTTAAGATAGGAATATATGAGATACAAATGGTGATGTATAATCAATCAACAGGAACGTTTCTAGAAACAGTTGCAGTCCTGTACAAGTTTGGAAGCTGGGAGGGAAGACATTGATAACTTTCTGGAAAGTTTTGTTTAACAATATTTGAAAGGGCAGGTATCAGCATCCTGGAAGAAAGCTGTGCCGGACTGTATTATCCAAAGAGGCTAAAGACCCTACACAGCCAGCTTCATACAGATCAATTTCAGTTTTAAACCATGAATATGAAGTGTTTAAGTCTTTTCTAATTAAGAGAATGACAAAGGTGTTGCCAGAATTGATAAGTTATGGACAGTGTGGTTTTCTGGAGTTGAGGGAAATATATGAGGATAATAACAATAGTAATAATAATAACAGGATAATGATTCACAGGGGAAAAGTATAAAAAAAAACACCACTACAGTTGGTGGGTGTTGATGCAGAGATGGCATTCAATATAGTCAGCTGAGATTTTATCAGTAGGGCAATGGCAGCATTTGCATTCCCTTATAAAATAATAGGGTTAATGTGGAAAAATATATAAAGGGCTGCAGGCAAGAATTAAGGTGGGATGTTTCCTTTCCAACAAGTTATCTTTGAACAGAGGAACCAGGCAGGGGTGTTCTGACTCACAAATTCAAGGCTGATACTGGTATGGTAGTCAAGAAAAGTCATCTTTAATCACAGATTATATTTTCCACTTGATAAATCCAGAAAAGAACATGTCAGTGTTGTGGAACATTTTGAGACACTTTCAAGTCTTTTCAGGATATAAAATTAATGAAAATAAAGGCTACTGAGGTAAACTAGGACACACGTGAATTAGTTCAGCAATACCCATATTTATGGGAACATGATAACATGAAGTACCTGGGTTTATGGATTAACACAGATTCTCTTACAGCAGCTACGGATATGTGGCGGAGGCTAAAAAATTATATACAAAAACTGAGAACCTGAAAGCTTTTGATTATGGATATGGACAGTAGGATACAAGCAGTAAAAATGGTTTTAAGTTCCTTTAGTTTTATATAAAGGTCAGGCAATATCCTTCTCCCATTTTGAATAATGGGAAAATAATACAGGAAGTTGAATGGTCTTGGTGAGGATACATTTCATCTGTGACTACTTTTGGTGTAAAGTATGGGTTCATATAAATGCAGACCCTGCCTTTTTTGGAGATTAAAAATGGTTCCTTAGACATTAAAGTTTGATATTCTGATACTCTCCTTGTGGAAGGGATGCCTACCAACAAGGTGGTTTCCCAAGTTAAAATCTGACAGGAGATATAATGAAGAAACAAAGTAAAGTAGGCTGAAAGATGCACCTTAATGGCAGCATAGCCAACCCTGAGTTAAATAGCTCACTTAAGTGTTGCAGGACCAGAGGTACCACTACTGTGAAGGAGTCTTAATTCTTATTGTGGTACCAGAGGGAAAAAAAAAACTCTTCCAGTTGGATAAGTAGGATTGCCTAGTGGTAGACTTCCTAGCATCCTTAAGTATGTTTAGTAAGTTCTCAGTAAATGGATGACTGAAAAGAAAAAGGGAGAAAATGTCTATGATGTAGGCTGGAAGGTCTCCAGTTTGGGGTGGATGAGGGTCCCTTTGTTCTGAGATTATAGAATCTCCATGCAGTGGTATTATGTAATGTTTTCCCTGAACACGTTTACAGGAGAAAGAACCAGTGCTGCCTGTGCAAAAAGAACGCTATCAAGAGCATCTCTGTCTCTTCCACACCTATTTTCTACATCATCCTAGGGGCAATAGAATTGGACAGAATATACAAAGAAAGAAATTTGTCCATCTGAACGAGAATGTATTCACCACTTGAGCATTTCTGTGCTCTTCTTATGCATAATTTCTTGAACTGTATGTTTCTTGGGACTGGAAATAAGTCTCTCTCTGAACTATCGCACCTGTGAACTAGCCGTAGGAAAATAACTCTGTGTAAAATTCACTTGTGTAGGTCTGTCCTTGACATGCACAATTAGTTCTCAGCTGGATGAAAAAGGATGTAGACTGCATTTATGGCTATCTAGGACTGCAGAACTATCTCCCAGGCAGTCATAACTAGACTGTTCAAGGGGTATGGGGTATGATCATGTTACACCTTGGCTACTGACATATAAAATCACTGCAGTACTGTCTACTGTCAACTGTATGATACTGATCTCCAAAACAATCTTGAAGGCCTTAAATACCTATACCAAAGCCATCATCTGTTTCATATTTATATGTTTCATTAAACTACATCCTACTGGCCTTAGAACCTGAGGTTCTGAGTGTATGACCTCACAAGTTATGTCTGAGGTGCCTAGTTGTGGAGTTCCTAGGTGAAGGGTACCCCAAGTTCTGTTTGACCTTGGTTGACTACCACTGCAGCTCATGCATTACTCAGGGTGTGGTACATACCATAACAAAAGACAATAATTGAAATATAAGCAAAAAAGAAATAAAAATAGCTAATATGGCTTTATTAAACTGAATTGACACCTTGAGTTACAAGAATTCTTCAAAGGTTAAAAATCAATTCTCGCAAAGCAGGTATATATACAAAACAGCAATACGAATTAAACAATTGTGAAAACAAGTTAATAAACTGGAATCAATTGGCTTAAAGAAATACCTTCCATGGTAATTCTCTGTTCAGTCCTAAAGGCTGCAAAGTTCTAAACTGGAGGATGTACATAACCTCCATTCTACCTACACATGACAAAAACATTTTTCTTTGCAACCAGAGTAACCAGATTTAAAGTTAATTTGTCTCATAACAAAATATTTAAGCAGAGAGGAGCTTCCTCCACACTTTCTCCAAAAATTGTCAGATGTAGAATTTTCAAAGCTCTTATTACAGCATTCCTTTAAATACTTCATTATTTTAACTTTGACCATCCTTGTGGTCTTGCCAATATAAAACAAATTCCATGGGCATACAATAGCATATATGACTGCAGTAGAAGGACAAGTAAATCATCCTTTTACATGAAAAGTATCTTTTGGAAAATTCCACACCAAGTCCTAGGCAACCATCTCACACACTTTGCAATTACTGCATAGTTTGGTTCCACAAGAACTACTATTCATTAACTGCATACTGATGAAATGTCAATAGTATCTAACCTAGAATAAACTAGCTTTGACTTTAAACTATGCCCCACTGTACAGGCCATTGGAAGAGAACTAGGTAAGATGTTATTCAAGGTTACAGCAGCCTATAATATAAAACAGTATTTTGTAATTATTTCACAAATTTGTACTGAAAACCGAGTATACATGGTAATGAAATCTATCTGTTCCACAGTAGAATAAGAAAGCCCAGCTGTGCCAATATGATTGCTATAATGTCTATCACTTATCAACCACATAAAAGCATTATAAATGTCCATATCCTTGTCTGGAGAATTAAAAAAAACTGAATAAAAAGTTCCTAATAAAATAATTCAAAAATAATACATAGCCTAGCTGCCCATATGAATTTTCCTTTGGGAAGAGCTTTTTAAGTTTGTATGGAGTGACAGCTACAACCCTACAACACCACACTGGTTGATGTCTCCTTCTTATATATTGATGTCACTATTAGTATGCTAACCAATGTGATCTTAACATCCAAAAAGGAAGTGGAATTCCTAAAGAGTACCTCCTCATACAGTGGTGCATTAAAAAGCTGAACCTGCACTTTGATATCCTTTGGCAGGGGTTACAGCCTAAGCCAGGTACATCCTCTTATGACCATGCACATAGCTGCCAAGCTGAATGCTGCATATTTAGCATCATATCATATCTATGTAATGAAATGTTCTGAAAACAGACAAATATTCTAGGTAAGCACTAGCAATTTTGTTGGCATCAGGTCACAAGTGTCTGACAATTTATGGCCCTGAAGGTCAGACTGGCAGCTGTGTATACCTTTTTTGCAGACTGATGTAGATGGTACTTATATACTTACAATAACACTGGATCCATTCATCTTCATGTGTCCGTTACAACTGTTGGGTACTCGAGCCGCTTGTCAGATTCCACCTGGCAAAACTGGTTCTCCAGTCTCAAACTCCTTTAAAATCTTTCCCTCCCATATTGTACCTAGCTGTGAGGCTTTCTCAGATTGAGTTTGCCAAATTTAAGTTGAAAGCACTTTATTATGTACCTCTAAGCAAGCAGACCCTCCAAGTCCTTCATAGCAAGAAACAGAAAAGGGTACAGGCAGGGATATTGTACCAGATGAACAAACATGAAAGGACCCCCAATTTATGGTAAGTACATAACTACAGTGTACTATTCATTTTGTCAGTCTGACCCAACTAATGGATCAGAATCCCCAGTTACTTATCTCTTAGGTGGCATGATGGCAGAAGCCCTTTCAGAATTGTGGCCCAGAAGGATGCTCAAGATCTAGAAATTATGTCAAGCTTATAGTGTTTGGCAAAGGTATGCAAGAAAGCCCATGTAGCAGCTGCACAATTATCGTCCACATAAGAATTCTTAAGGAAAGTGGATGAAGTGGCCACTGACCTAGTGGAATGTGCTTTTGGTTTTAGTGGTAGCAGATTGTTATTAGATGAGTAGACAAATGCTATGAAATCTGAGATCCATCTAGATAAGGTAATTTTGGAGACCTTGTGAAAATAGATAAAGGCTGCCACCCTAGCCAGATAGAATTATGTAGATAATTCTGTCATTTGTAAATATTAATGTAAGCCACAGGCTTGTTCTCTTAAATGTGAAAAGACTGCATTGGATATTGAACTGCAAAAATGTAACAACAGTGCACTCTGCTGTAAGAAAGCTAAGTCAAGCATTTCATGACTGTCTTTGACGTTAAAATTCGGTGTCAATATGTCTAGAGGGAAGCATCCTGCCTATTGTTTTAAGACCAGAGTTAATGGGTAGAATTTGCATGTATAAATGTCCTTTATTGCTCTGGTTTCTGATCAGGTGTAAAGAATGTAAATGTAGTTTCTGTTAGCTTGGGAACACCAGAGAAGTGTGACAAATGATGTCATGTGAAGCAGCTCTGTGTTATCAATTTAAAGAGAGAGAATCAGAGAGCTATGAGCATTTTGTCTAGAGAACATTCAACATCACCAGCACTGCCTGTTTCTATATGTAAGTTATTTAGAACTGTGTTTTCTCTTAGAAATAGCTAGGACTTAGGAAGATTAGACTAAGTGTTTTTCTGTGATGTCAGAACTTTTCTACCGTATTATGTTAAATATTTCTCTGTGATCTCTGAACTCTTGACTAGCACTGTGTAGTTAGTATTGCCTTGGTGTTTTATTATTAAATATTTTTTAAACCTTTCAAATGTGGCTGTTTTATGTAGAGTTAATTTTAGCTCTAGAGTACATTGCATGTATATAGTGATACTGTACCAAGTCACTCTAATAAGCCTTGACTGTTCAGTCACACCATTTGGATAATAATATTGCACAGAAATAATTTGCCACCCTTCCTAACAGCCTTTGAGTAGCCGGTAAATATTAGTTGGGTGGTGGCAGTGATTTCTACTGTATAGTCTGGGTAAAAGGGTCCCAGCTGGAGAACCTGTGCCAGACTTCCCCAGGAGTGTCTGTGTGGTTGTATATAACTCTTACCTCAAAGTGTGTGTGTGTGTGTGAGTGTATCAGCTACTTGGGCAGGGACACGAAGCACTGGCTGGACAGAGAGGGTGCTGGAGGTTTTAGCTTGCCCACTAGGCTGAGGTCTGGACCCTATAGCTGTGCCAGTGAGGAGTCTTATTGGGGACCTGGAGAGAAAGGGAGAAACCAGCCCCAGACTGACTGTGATCTCTGTGTGCTCTTAAGGGAAATTGTACTTTACTGTGTGTGTATTTATTATCCTATCCCTATATGGACGCCCCTCACTGGTGTTAGTTGTGTGGATTGCGGCTCCTTGATTCCTAGGCCAGTGCATGGGCATCACAGATCTTATAGCCCATCCTATTAGAAATAAGGGATACAAACAATTACAGGTATTTTCTAATGGTTTTGGTTCTATGAAGACGGAACTGCAATTGTCTGTGAATGTCTAATGTATAAAGCAAATATTTTCATCTTTTGGAATGTTATGGAATAAACACTGGCAAATCTTTAGAACTTCTGACTCCATATGAAGCCAGAACTAACTACCAGGCTGTCAATTTTACAAACATTAATCACAAACTCAATCATACTGAAAGAGTTTCATTTATTACAACATATACTAATGATTTTATGAATATTAAAAGAATATTAGCTAACAACTGGAGAGTTTTAACGTTGGATGAACCTACTAAAAGCATAGTAGGTCACTCTCCACATATGGTCTATAGGAGTAACCAAAACCTAAAATCTCTGTTATGTGACAGAAAGCCAAGATTACTTTACAATAATTTAAACAATAATGAACTTCCTGGAACCTACCCCTGCTACAGCTGTAATTATTGTAAGTTCATTACCAAAAACCAAGTTTTTGTGCATCCAGAACTTAATTTTACATTTACACCCAGGTTTAGAGCTAATTGTGACACCTCGGGTCTAGTTTATCTAGCCACATGTGAACATTGCAATGCATTCTATATAGGCCTCACAAAAAGGAAACTTAAGAACAGGATTTATAACCACCAATATGATATAAGGAAGAAAAATGAGCTGAATGCTTTGGCTAAACATGTGATTTTGAATCCATCGCACTCTTTTGTGTTTAGGGTGCTGCAAATGGTAGAAGTAACAGAACGAGGTGGTGATTATCCAAACCAGTTAGAATTAAATGAACTTAAATGGATACTTAGATTAAGGGGCCATTATTCGCCAGGTCTGAACAACTATATCAGTATTAGGTCCTTTCTAAATAATCGAAGATGAGTTTAACCTGAAATGGATAAATTTGTTCAGTAGTCTTCAACTAGTATTCATAGTTAAACAATGAAAAATATATTTTTTCACTCAGAATTTGTTTATATATGCTTACTTTTTAGTCTGTTCTTATACTGACCCTTTGAATACACAGTTGTTTTGTTTCTATTCGAAGTTTATTATTCCATGCATAAAAGGCTCCATTCAAAAAAAAAAAAAAAAAAAAAAATTGATGATGGACACTAAATTTAAATTTTATATTTATATTTATATTCTACAGTCATACATATTTCATTACCCATATTTATTATTATTCACATTTATATATACATATTTATACATTTTTAACCTATATAAATATATTTGCACCATATTTAAATTTATTTATAGAATATTTATATATGAAATTTATCACATTTCATAATCATCATTTTTTGTGTCCATTTTATATACAGTTTTTATATACATACTTATAAGCTTACATGCATATTCATCTATTTATTTACTTATTTGTCTATTTATTCATATGATGTTTTGACAAGTTTTATATTTGTACATATATTTAATATTTAATTTAATAGTATTTTAGCATATACTACTGGAATTAATTTTAAGCTTTTGAGTCATACAAAATATAGCTATATTAATGCATTTTAAAAGAATTGCACAGCTCCAAAGTTCTCCAATTGATTTAAATCCTGAAGTTTTTACATATAAATATAAATAAATATTTAGTGTGGTTACACTTTATAACACACCTCAGAATCAAGAAATGCCAGTATGGCCTTTGATGAACTATTGAATATGTCTGCATTTATAGCTTTATACTTTTGTTTAAGAGTTAGTTATTATGCTGCAATGTTCATTGAAACATGTTTTCTCGTAAGCTTTACGTAAAATATATGCTACTGTTTCTATTTATTAAACTTCTATTTATTAAACTTATATGTATTTTTAACCTTGGCATGAATTTTTTGATATATACATGTTGTTCTATTCTGATTGTTTTTAACTATTGAGTCACTCAGTTTATAAATGCAGCTTCCATTTTAAATATTGAATGTCTCAGCCCAGTTTTTAAATGTGCTTTTAAATGTGTTTTTTTTTTTCTGTGGCTAATTGATTAATTTAATTTATCTGCTGATAGGCTAAGCCTCCCTATAAATTCATTGATGCTAACATTCTCAAATTGTCTGATGAAGCGTATGGTAGCATATGCGAAAGCGCTTACCTTCTGTTCTATTTTAACAATAAAAAGTCAAAAATAGTTACGTGGCAGAGTCGGAAGTTTTTATTTTTATTATTACTGGCAAATCTATATGGACATGTTTAAGAAAGATTCAGATGCCACCTTAGGACCTTGTCTTTGTGGAAACCTACATAAGGCAGAGCAGCTGAAAATGCAGTTCAGAAATTCACATGGCTGAAGTTATTGCCACAAGGAATAAAGTATTTCAAGACAGGAATTTTAGGGAAGTGGAAAACACTGGCCCAAATCAAGCACAAAGTTAAGATCCCACTGACAGAATGCTTCCCTGATTAGTAGACAAAGCAGAAATGTACCCCAAATGAAGGCCTTGCAAGATCTATGAAAGGCCAGTGAATGAAAAATCAAAGCCTGTTTTGTGTCAAAAGGTACTTTATAATAACCTGATATTTTTAACAGGCAGTACAAACCTCATGCATGGTTAACTTGTTTTCTTTGGCAGCTATCCCAATACTTTCTAGTTCTTACTACAGTCCATCCTAACAGCAGGAACAATCTATTGCCACAGGTTACAGTGAATACTATTTTATTCACAGTCATCTTATTCCAGTATTACTTTCCACACAAAAGGTCTAATTTCCTAAATCCCCTACTTACATCTCATTAGTTCATTTTATCTTTGTATCATTGCAAAAACATACAATATCCTATTAATTCCATCCAATGCTCCCATTTTGTACTATGAAATTTACCTGGTCTTATTTTAATATTTCTATTTTTATGGTTAATGTAACTATTACTTCAATGACACGGAGTCTGGTTAGCTTTCCTTCTCCTGGATATTACTTTTTTGGCTATTACAAGAATCAAACCAACAGGCTATTTTGTGTGAGGTGTTTGCCCCTCAGCTATCCACTTCAACATATATGCCATCTCTTCTAGCTGTACCTCTCTTGTTGAAATTTTTATCAACTCTTGCACGTCATTCTTAAATCTTGCTAATCTAAAGCATTCCCAAAATATTTTACCAGGATCCAGGATCCCATCTGTCCATCCTCAGAAGTCCAACATCTATTATCCACCAGTGTAAATCTTGTACAGCCTTTCTGGTATGTAAAAATATTTGTCAATACAGTTCCATGCAAAAATTCTAAACTTTGTGGACTTGGTTGCATATCTCAGAGCTATCTGATCTCTCTCTCTAGTTTTGCTTAGAGATTTCCCTTCTGAAGTTCTCACTCCAATCTTTTTGTTAAGCTATTCTTTACCAAATATTTGTCATTAATTAAGGCCTCATACATGTTACTCAACACCTTTCTATTGTCAGCATCCAGTGCCCTTGATTGTATTAGTATTTTCACTATTTCAGGTTTTACTGCCCCTCTCCTTTTTATTTCAGTCTCATGCTTACTTAAACTAGGGTACATCTACCTATATCCAAACCTTTCTCACCTGCTTAGTTGGAGTCTAATTTGCAGATCTGACTATTTTAGCCATCTGTCTCCCTCTTTCAACTTTTCCCAGAAATAAACTTTTCTCTTTTAATCACTTCAATTCCTTACCCCTTCTAAATTAGAAGGGAGTCTTCCCCTCCTGAACCAACCAACTGGCTCAAGTTTTAAACGTCCACAAGGAATATTTTCCTCCTAACACAGCATCCAATGTTTTAAAGATACCTAGTCTATTATTTAATTGAGCTCATATACCTAATTCTTTTTATTAATTCCATGGTGCCCTTGACTTTAGCACCATCCATTTCCACTGAGACTTATATCCTGGATTTTGCAAAATAATGAATCACTTTTATCTGGGCTTCTCTAAAGTATTGATATATGCACAGAACTGTTAGACCTCCTTCACCTACTGGCAGTAGTAGTTTCTGCCATTTTACTTTTGGTCTATTGTCACTCCACACGTACTTCCTAATCTCCCTGATTAATAGGTCCTGGTAGCTGGTTTGATGGTCATAAATAAATGCTTCAGCTGCACAGATGGCCACTGGAAATAAGAACATTTTTATTGACTGAAACCTATGATCTAAAATCACTAGGTAAAGTTTTCTAGTTCCTTAGCATACTTAGAATTTTCTCTCTTACCTCCTTCCATGTTTCTTTTGTGATTGGAGTGGGTGTTTTCATTAATCAACACCTCTAAATATTTCTTTTTACAATGACTCCATAACTGATGATATTCTTTTGTGTTGCCTGGTAGTGTGTACGGACAGACTTCATTTTGTCTTCATTTACTTAACAGCAGGATATTTTAGCAAATGTCCTTAAAATATTAATCAGTTTTGGAACATCTGTATCTAGATTTCCACAGTATATCATCAGTATATCATCACATTATCTGCAAACACTGCTATCTTAAGCTCCTTCTCATTCCACTGCCAAGCCTTTATATCTCATTGCCTGATTTCTTGGGCGGGGTTCTAACTACAGTGCAAATAACAGTGGTGATGGTGGACAACCTTGGCGAGTTCCTCTTTACATCTCTAGCTCCAGTGTCTTGTCTTTAATATACTTCTCTGCATTTTCTGCTGTATTAGCTTTGCTGCCAGATATTTTTCAGACATGTGTGTATTCTCATAATACCAATTCTTTAATGATTTCATGTTTGCCTCTAATCTTTCCTGTACTAAGGTCTTTCAAAGTTGCTCCTACTCCTCTCTCTCCCCTTGCTATCTAGGTTCTCCCTTCCCACCTGCTTTGCTTTTATCCTCTCCATCCTGTCCAATAGTTTCCTTTTCTCCTCTTCCCAGTCTTTCCTATATTTTTGTTGAATTCTTTGTCTTATCTCCTTCTTCATCTGGTTCCACAGACTGGCCAGCTGATCTCAGCCTCCCCCTTACTCAGGTAGTATTTCCTCATGCATGTTCCAGAGGAACAATGTTCTGCCCTGCTGCACAATCTAGCTCTGAGTTCTACTCCAGTGTTTCCTATTATATCATCTAGGGTTACTAATCTTGACCTTAACCAAAGTATGGTCAGATAGCAATACTCGGGCACACATTCTTCTTGGTAAATACTCACATACTCCTGAAATATATATCCGTCCAATCAAGAACTGGATTCACACTGCCTGGATATATACATGAAAAACTCCTGTCACCCAATCTACTTTCCCCTAAATCCTTTAATCTCATATTTTTCATTCCAGTAATTTTCATTCTCTTGTTATTTTTCTAGATCTCGGTCCCCCTGAAACATCTGCCGTGTCTGTAATCAAAGTCCACTCACCATCCCCAACACTATGCCTTGACAAAATTCTATTACTTCTATTACTCTTTGTATTTGTTTTGCTGCTGTTTTATGAGGGAGGCAGACATTTCTTTCTATTGTGATATGTCTGTCCAGTCATTTTCGCTTCATCAAGACATACTTACCCCTACTGATCTACTTTCTTCTCTATCCGGAGACAGATGTTTGGACAACATGGTTATCGCTCCTCTTTTCCTACTGTCTAGTATACTGATATGGTAAATCTCTACTATCCCCCTTTCAGTAAATCATGCGCTTTTCTTGTAGTATAACAATATTTGCTCCACTTAGTTTGAGATGATCTATTAACTTTCTTCTTTTAGCAACATCTAGTAGGCCATTCACATTCCACGAGGCCAGTATCAATATCACTTATGTAATAAAAAACTCATGTCTATCCTTAATTGCTAACATTTCTCCATTTCAGATGCCCTTGGTATATGTTACCCAATCACCAGTCACATCCCTACATTGCCACACACATTGTCTTTTCCTCTTTAGTTTAGTTAGACCCATTAATGTAACAAAAATAAACCTAACATAACAAAAAAAAACTTTTTATGATATAATTCCTTACCTCCTTCTAGTGAATTACATCTTACGTCTTCAAACAAAATCACATTGGTTAACTTTAAAACTATGTAATCCCCTGTACTCAATTCAGCTTTCATCTTTTGACACCATTCCCTCCCATTTGGGCATGTTCATCTATTATCCTCTTTCAGATTGTCCCTCTATTTTCCATGTCCATTGCTTTACTAACTATCCTTGTGGTCAAGGCATAAATGTGCAGGTCTGATCAGCAATCAGACAGTCAATATTCATTAAAAGCATACTTTTATCTTTGTTTACTGCCCTCTGTGTTCTTTTGCTAACTCCTATTCTATCTGGTCTGTTTTACAGCTCTCTCACCCAATATGCTGCATGCTCACCCTCTCCATGGAGGCTCCCCTTCAAATTAACATCTATATCATACATTATCCCCTCTACACATCACATTGTTTAAGGCTTTGTTCTCACTTCCACTTACTTGTCACTTTGTTACCCTCTGCACCACCTATTTTAATTTTTTTTAAATACAATCTGTACACACACACACACACTGATTCCCCACCGCTTCCACTTCCAATGTCAGTAGGTGACTTGCTAGTGTAACCTAGTTTATAGCTCTTTTAGAATAACTACCCTGTTAGCTTGTTTCGGAAAGGCAACAGACATTAAGCCGTGTGTTCTTCCTTACTACTTGGCATTTTTCCCCTGATCAAATAAGCACATGCAGAGACTCATTACTACCTTAAAACTATGAAAAATTAAACTACTGTGTCTCCCTCCCCCAGTCTTGGGCATTTACACTATACTGGCACAGTGGATTAACCATCAATGAAAAACATCCACCTCACTAATCTGCCTGATAATTTAGTGCTCTCCATGCCTATTAGTGGGAATATTCTTGCTTCCACAATCCACCCCCCCCCCACCTATCACAGCTATCTTCTACATAAATTATTTGAAATTAAATACAGTGTATATGTATTTATGCCTTCAACTGGCCTAAATCCACCCTACACTATATCATTCCAATGTATTAATACCATGCTAACTATACTATTGATATAGCGTGCACGCGTGCACACACACACACACACACTAGAAATTTGTCTCAGTCCTCTACTCATCTAATTATCCAAACCCTTTAAAGATAAATTATGCCATTCTGATTAGTAAGATTAAAAATATTAAATTAAGAATATGAAAATTTTTCACGCAACTTCAATGTCATTTAGTTATTTACTCAACTGGTAATAAATTGGTGGTATCCTCCAATGCTGACACTTCCCAGGACAAATATTGTTGGAAACTCTCTTTAACTTGTTTACAGTTTCTTCATTTCTGCATGCATGTCCAGCATTTTCTTCTAAAATGCTGGAAAAGGTTTAGTTGGCTAGCTCTCCCTGGTCTTTTATTCCCTCTGACCTTGTGCTTTCCCTACTTGTTGCAGTGCCATTCAGATGGACCTTTCTGAAGCGCGACTGCACTCAGTTTCCTCTGGTTCCAAAAAGGATTTAGCTCCAATTGGAAGGAACAAGTATTGCTGGGCACAATACGTGGAATCTTATCTTCAGTGTTCTACATAATTTGATGTGGGGAATGAACTTGTTTTATTTAAGTCTTATTCCCAGGCAGTAGTCCTGATCAGCACACACACTCTTTTGCCACCTATTTTCAATACTTTGCGCTTCTTCCACAACTCTAAGTGCATTTTCTCCTTAAGTTGAAAGGTCTAGATTTTTATCACTATCGGTCTTGGGAAGTGAGATGTGGTATCTATCTCCTGTCATATACATTCTGTGTGTCCTATCCATCTTGATAAATTCAGATGGCAGGCCCTTTTATTGGCTTAGATTATCAACCATGTATCCTACACAATCTCTTCCCTCCACTCCTTTAGGGATATTGACAAATCTAAGATTTTCCCTTCTTTCCCTGTCTTCAATTTCTAAGTTTCTGTTTAATTTCTTTCTGAACAGCACCCAGCTACACTAGTTCTAGTGTGTGCTGCTGCTCTTTTTTATGAATTTTGGTAATTTCATCAGAAAGGACCCTTTCCATTTCTTCTGTTTTATAGTCCATTCTTGTGGCATATACAGTCCATTAATAATTTATCCTTTTCATTTAATTACAAATTTTCTCAAGCTTATCCTCTAATTCAGACACTTTAGATTGGCCCAGTATTTGTGACTCCGGCACATGGCTTCAGGAAGAATCCTCACTCTCCAAGTACTGTTCAGAAAGCTGCTGCAGTGGTTTAATGACTGCTTTTGTTGCATTTCCACTATTTTTAATTTTACTTTATGTCATGGATAATACACAGTCTGTAATCTCCATTTATAATATTTTCTTCCCTAGGTCCGGGTTTACCCCTTTTACACTCTTTACTTCACTACTGAGGTTAGAGAGACAAAAGCATATCAGCACTCTTACTGAGAACCCAAAAGAATCACAGCCTTGGTGAAAATTAGAGATTGAAGCCAAATGGACCTTAACTGTTGAGTTTCTGGAACATGAAGAAAATAGTTCTGAAATTACAGAAGCACCTGAGGAATGGAAGCAGTGAATGGATTTATCACCCTGAGCAGAAGCCCATTTGCTTTAGTAAACCTGCCAAGTACAGTACTTTTGGGAGGCAGAAAGTACACGAACCACCTGCTGAGAGGCAATGAAGGGTTTTTGGTCAATACTGAAACTAGAGAAACCATGCAGTTACTTTCTGGTTGAGGAGATCCAGATGAGATTAGCCTGAGGGAAGAGAAAGAAGCTCCTTCTTTCGGGGCCAAATGTCCCTGTGGTGAAGCTTGAGAAGGGAATGATAGATTTGCCTGGGCCAGTAAGGAGCAATGCAGATCACAGCTGCTTTGCATCCGATTGCTTTCTGGATAAATCTTGACACAAGAGGAAGAGGGGGAAAGGAATAAAGGAGCCTGGATGGCCACTGTCCAACCAGACAGTCTCTCTGATACTTAGAAAAGAAAAAAGAAAAAACTACCACCGCCAAAAGTAGAAGCAAGGCAGTATTTATTAAAACTAAGAGCTTTCACTCAACTTTGCACTGGGCTTCATCAGAGTAAAACAGTGCTCTGTAATAGACCATTTATTCATATGACCAACTCAATTAAAAAATACATGAAACTTATTTGTCCACATATTTAACTTTACAAAAATGTACAAATCCTATGTCAACAATTTAAAACGTAAAAATATTAACCAAAACCCAAAAGTTCTTATTTCTATACTTGTCATATAGACTGGAGAGCTTTATAACACATATATCCTACCTGCTTATAACATAGTGTTTCTACCTATTATTGCAGCCCCAATGTGAATGTAAATATAAATGCCCTCCCTCCATAAACACACAAAAGCAAATTCCTTAATACACACATATAAAATCAGAAAACTTTAAAGCTTTGCAGAAGTTTCAGAACACACTTGAGGGAACAATACTCATTAAGACCTGTTTTTTTCAGTGGCACTTAACCTTAGCTGCCATTCCAGCTCTAGTTTTTCTAGGTGTGTTTTTATGTCACCTCCTCTGCGTGATGGAACTATATGATCAATCACAAAGAACATAGTGTTTTATTTGGTGTAGTCTCTCAGATGCTGCCCTTTTGGGGAAATCAGAGCAAAATAATTTCTGCAGTTGGTGTTTTCTGGGGAGGCAAAAAGATAACAGCAAGGACAACCCTAGTAGCAGAAGATTTAAAGCACTACCTGCAGAGTGAGGGCCCACTTGTGAGGCAATAAAATGGATCTACTAAGCCTGATGGAGAGACAGTTGGTTTCCTGGGAATGTGTAATGCTACCAAGAAACTACGAGAAACTATTGTCCACTATCATGTTCTCATGACCTCTCAGCATTAGGGGGGTATGACCTGATTCCTCCTGTTTGTTTACATACCAAACCACTGTCATGTTGTCCATTTGAATGGAAATCACCGCTGGAAGCAAATGCTATCTTTTTGCCTCCAATGCTAAGAGGACAGCTCTCATCTTCAAGACAGTGATGTGAAGACTGGACTCATGACCTGACCATGTACCTTGGACCATTACTTCCAGATATGTCCCCCACCTCTGTGAGAAGGAATCCATGGTAACTATGGCTGAAGATGGGAGCAAAAGAAAGGAATCCCTCATAATAGTATGTGGGTTAACACCAATGAAGCTGATTCCTGTAGATTTCATTACTTGAATAGGTGATGGCAGAGAGTCCTGTAGCTGTGAACACTGAACTTTGAATAACACTGTAAGATCCACATGTGGAACTGTCTAGGTGCACTATTAGAATAGTTGAGGTCATGAGGCCTAGACCTCATAAAGAAAGAACTGCTGGAGGAGATGAGAACTGTTGAAGATTCCAGACTGTAACTTTTAGGACCCGTTGTCTGTGTGGCATCTGGTAAAATGAATGGCTTATATTGGCAGTAGATGAGATTTCTCTTAGTAGATAGAACTTTTCAAGTACAGGCAGAGTTGGTGCAAATAATCCCTGCCATTGTGTACAGATTCCCTCGATGGAGCATCAAGGAGCCAATTATCTATATATAGGGAAAAAAAATGATCCTGAGCAGCCTCAAGTTTACTGCTACCATGGTGAACATGCAGGGGCTGTGGTGAGATCAAAGGACAGGGCTCTGAACTAAAAGTGACAGGCTCCTAGGCAGAAGTGCAGAAACCTCCTGGACACACGTGTTATCTTGATGAGGAGGTAATCATCCTGGTGGATGAACAAGCACATGCAATCATTTGCTTGCAGACACAGCAATATTGCTTGCACCAAGACCATCCTGAACTGAGTCTTCTTTACATATTGCATGATATCACTTGGGTCCAATATGGGCCTGAGGTCCTTGTTTTCATTTGAAACCAGAAATAACCTAGATTAATAATCTCTCTCTCTGGTCTGATAGAATCCCTTTGATGGCTCTTTTCTGAACAGGAGAGAAGATTTCTCTTCTGGCTACTTTCAGCTGTTAGGGCAGTACATCTGGAAATTGCTTTTTCATGGGGGGTATGGGGAAAAGGTATGTAATATTTTTTCAATATTATCACTCTCACACAGGAATATGGCATGATGGCCATCCATGCATGTAGTTAGAGAGATAAGCAGCTCCCGACTGCCTCCAAATGGGAGCAGTCAGGCAGCCCTTCAGGGATGGGTAGGCTGCCTGTCAGAGAAAGGCCCTTGCTATCCCTAGCTATGTGGATATCCATGATTACTGGCCCTGTGTCCATTACAGATGCCACGGCTGCCACAGCTCTCACTGTCAGAGGTGGTCCCAAAATGTTGATACCTGGATTTTTTAAACCATAGGAATTTGGACCCCTTTTCATTCCTGCTATAAGATCTTTGTGGCATCTAAAATTTAATGCCTATTACAGACACCCTCCCATCCAATTCACACCTCTGCATTCTGTCTTTGGCCAATGCATAAAACAATGAAGAGCCATCATAATGGAAGATCTGAGGTTGTCAATTTTCATTCTATCCTCAACTGTTGGGTTTGGATGCAATCCTCGGATCTGACTCAGCCGTTACTATAGCTCATGGCCACCAAAAAGCTTGAGTCCCTCCCTTACCCATAATGCACCTACCCTTAACATACCTCAGATCTCATTTGCCACTTTTGCAAATAGATATGGTCAGCCTGAGCTCTAAGTTATTTCTTCAAATAAGATAAGTGTCTCTGCTTAATTTCTTTATATTAATCTATTATTATTCCTTCTCTCCTCCCATTACATTTTAAGTTTTTATATCCCACACCTGGTATCTGTTGAACTCCTTTTTCTATTCCTTTTATCTTAATGCACTTTCAATTATTTCTCGATACCATAGCTGGTATCTTTATTTCTTTTTTTCTCTTTACATGAATATATATATATATATATATATATATATATATATATATATAGGTCTACTTCATTTCACTTGAAACACACTTCACTGAAACTCTATTTCACTGAAAACTCATTTCACTGAAAATAAGTTGCCTGAGCACAATTCACCGAAAGCTCACGTCACTCAAAACTCATTTGACTGAAATGCATTTAGTTGAAAGGCATATGCCCTGTTCCCCACTGTAGTGCGATCCTGGAGTTAGTATATATAGTAAGGGGGGGGGTGTGGGGGCCACAGCCCCCCACATTGGGGGCGTGTAGCTCCCCACATAGTTTGGGTATATATTATCTTCTGGAAAGAGTTATTCATTCAACTTGTAAGTGTCCATGTCTATGGCTTCCGTTTAAAACAGGTGGGGGGGCTGTGCCCCCCCCACACCCCCCTTACTATATATACTAACTCCAGGATCGCACTACAGTGGGGAACAGGTCATATACCTTTCAACGTAATGAGTTTCAGTCAAATGGGTTTTCAGTAAAGTGAGCTTTCAGTAAATTGTGCTTAGGTAGCTGAGTTTCAGTGAAATGGGTTTTCAACAAAATTAGTTTTAGTGAAGTGTGTTCTCAGTAAAACAAATAAGACCTATATATATATATATATATATATATATATATATATATATATATATATATATATATATCCATACCATATTTCTTTGTAAATAAGTCATAACCAGAGAATAAGACCTAGCATGGTTTTCCAGGGTGGTCATGATATAAGCCCAACGCCAAAAATAAGCCCCAGTTAAGATTGTCAACAACACACAACAGACGTGTTGAATTATAAAATAATATTATTGACACCTGTTGACTGAGGTTATCGTACTCTGCTCACCATTTTTGAACCATTTGGATACCCAACTTCTTCCCTTTGCAGAAAGTTGTAAGATTCTTTCCCTGGGAGTCCTCCACGATTCTTACTGTAACCCTAATCATCACTCACACTTGACGGTTGAGATCCTTGGCCTATAAACACTGGCATGTGTACTTTGATTGGTCAAAGTACAGACGTTCGTTATCAAGTACGCGCACTTTACGTGCATTGTCTGTACTTTGACCAATCATCACTCACACTTGACGGTTGAGATCCTTGGCCCATAAACACTGGCAGGTGTACTTTGATTGGTAAAAGTACAGACAATGCACGTAAAGCGTGCATCTGTGGTTGTGTCTTCTTAACTGTCGCCATTTTGTGTTGCCACTCTGGTCTCGTAAGTCTTCAATTAACCCCCCCAGACAAGATGAGTGCAAAACAAGAGAGCTATTCCGTTGAGTACAAGAAAGGAGGTGTGGAGGACTCCTGGGGGAAGAATCTGACAGCTTTCTGCAAAGAAAAGTTAGAGCTCCGAATGGTGCGAAAATGGAGTGCAGCATACGATACCCTCAGTCAACAGGCCAAGGGAAATGCTAAGAAGTGCAAGTGTGCCTCAGGTCAGCAACCATTATTTCCTGAGCTGGAAGACATCATCTGTGAATGGACTGCTAACAGGAGAGCAAAGTCTTTGGCTGTGCGCACAGCTGATATTCAAGCATTTGCCCTTGCAATGGCACCACAGTTAGAATTATTCCCAGAAGAATTCAAAGCATCACAACATTGGCTGGATGGCTTCCTTCAGCGATATGAACTGTCTCTAATAAGATCAACAACACTGTTCAAGCTGGAAGATACAGAAGTTATTAAATGTGCACTTGCGTTCAAGTCCTTTGTTGATGGCATTTTCTAAATAACAACTCTCCAACATGATTGCTATGGATGAAACTGCAGTGTTTATGGGCCAAGGATCTCAAACAACAATTGATCAGAGGGGTGCCTCATCAATTTAGATTCCCTCCACTGGTTACGAGAGTGCACGTTTTACCTGTATTTTTGCAATTCGTCTAGATGGAAAGAAAACCCCACCTCTAATCATTGGTACGGGCAAGAAAGATAAGATTAAACATGTTTCAGGCATTTACATTCCTGACACCGAAAAAGCCTGGTGCACACAAGCAGTTATAAGGAAGTGGGTGGATGTAATGCTGCCACTTGTTTTGTGAGGTGGCGAAAGAGGTCTGCTAGTCTGGGATTTAGCCAGCACTCACCGCGCTGAAGACATGAAGAAATTCCTTGCATGGAGAAGAATAGATCAAATAATGATTCCCGCAGGAATGACTGCCTATCTCCAGACTCTTGATATTGCAATAAACAAGCCATTCAAGGACCATTTGCGCATGGAACTCAATGACTACATTGAAAAATAGAATGGAGAGAAATCAGCATGGAAACTTTGTGAAGCCTAGCCTGCAAGAGGTTGTGACTTGGGTGAAAAATTCATGGGATAAAATCACTGACAGCTGTGTTGCCAATGCACTATGAGCAGGCTACTTGGACAAGCAGTGCTCATTTAAGGAGAGCTCTATTGCTAGGCATGACAGACCGAGGCCAATGGTTCTACAGGAAATGGAGTTGTAAGAAATTCAGGCCGGAATTCAGGGGTTGGAGACTTATGACAATGTTCCAGAAGAAGATGACATGACTGTATTTGAATAACATTTCCATTATCGGGGCAAAAGAATGGATTGCTTCTGCTTTCAGTTTTATTCCCCTCCTCCAATACACATGTATTGAGATGTTTCTGCACTTTCTGTTAAGCATGAAATATTGCACTGTGAAAGCCAAGGTGTAGATATTCTAAAGATGAAATGTTTGTTGCACTGTTTATGTAGAATTCTCATACAACTGTTAACGCGTTACTTAGAACTGTTGTCCAATAACAGAAAAGTACCAAATAAATGTCGATTTGTGTACATGAATAAATGAATACATGCAGATTGTTGTACGGGGGCGGGGTAAATAAGGCATCCCTTGATAATAAGGCCTAATGTGTATTTCGGCAGGGGGAAGACCCAGTCTTATTTTCGGGGAAATACAGTGTATGTATGTGTGTATATGTATATATATATATATATATATATATATATATATATATATATATATATGTGTATATATATATATATATATATATATATATATATATATATACACACACACACACACACACACACACACAAAGCTTTCCCTACTGTTTCTTGCTAGTTTCTATTATTCTCACAATATGTCTGATGAAGGACCTTTGGGTTTCAAAAAGTGCCAGAAGTGTGGACACAAACTGCCCTTGTCCAACGCCCATACCTTGTGTGTTTACTGTTTAGGCCTGAACCACGTCCAAACTGACTACTCCATTCTCAAGAATTTTAATCCGTGAGCAATTGCGGACAAAACGAACAAATTAACATTGAAAGGTTTGCTTATTTCTTCTTTTTGTGAAGTTATTTCCGGGGCTTAGTCCCCCAGAACAAAATCTAAGGAGCCTTCTACCAATTCTCTGAAGCCTTCTGTATCATCAAGTCCGTCTTCTTCAGAGCTGCCGAAAAAGAAGCACAAGTCAGATCCAAAGTCTTCAGCGATCCAACCTACCTCTCTGGATCAGAGAATGTTCTCCATGACTATGTAGTCACCTTCCTTAGATCTGGTACCTTCAAAAGTACATTCCCCCTTCTTAGAAAAACGACACTCTAGGTCACCTTCCCTCACCTCATCTTGTTCTTCCAAGAGTTTGACTAAAGAAGATGTGGATGATGAGGAGATTCCACTCAGCGCAGACACAGATGGGTATTCTCCCGGCTCATATCCCTTTGGGACAGGAAGCGCATCCCTCTACCACACCACTTATGGCAGCTTCTTTTCTGATTCTACAGATCATTTTGGAGCCCCTGGATCTGAACATTCTGGGGCTGTCTGGTTCGGATCTAAAAATATTTTTATCTTCTGATCCAAAGCTGTGTCTGAGTGTACAGCTCCAACGTTTTTGGATATGGATGACTCTCAGAGCTGACACACCCCTGTCAGGTCTGAGGTGTTGGAGTTGACTCTAAGGTTTTTGGAGACATCTCTGCCCCTTGGAGCCTCAGCACTGGACAGCTTGGCTCCAACTTCTGCCTCAGGTAAATTGCTTTTGCATGAGAAGGAACCAATGGGCCAGAACGTTGGCTTCTCAGCTCCATTGACTTCCTTTTCCTCAGAGCACTCTGTCTTTGAGGTACTGAACAGTGTGTTTTCTGCTCTGGCAGAACTGACAGATCCTACACCTCGTATCTTCCATATGGATCCCAGATGTCTCTGCACCTTGACCCACATCATTCTACATCACAGGGACACCCAGCTCAAAGTCTCCAGGCCACCCAGCATGGTTTTACTATCTTTACCGATACTTCACTGCAGCATCCCACTAAGGAAGTCCCTAGGAAGAGGAAGTGCAAGATGAGGCACTTGGACTCCCCTCAGGAGTCAGTCATCAAGGATACTGACTTCGATGAAGGAGAAGGGTCCCAAAGATCATCTTCTAAAGACATCTTATTCAGAGACACTCGAGATCTTTAAGCAGAGAAGTGGCTGGTCCTCCTATAACCCTTCACTGGAGGGAATCAGTATTTCTGGAAGCCTTTGGAGCTGGGCAGTCTACTTTCTGGGTTAAGAATCAAAATAAGAATAATGGCATCTAATATCCAGGCTTCAGATAAAAAAAAAAACACTTTACTGTAAGAAAAAAGTAAGTGCTTTCATGAACATATAAATGCTTCATCAGACTAACTTAATGTAACATCACTCCACAACTTAAAGCACTCAGTATCCAACCAGTAGCTCTACATAATTAAACACATATACCTAGTAAAAAAACACATTTATGTAGTATAAAAATCATGAGAAATTTATAAGTAAATAAAAACATAGTAAAAACATAATGAATTTCAGTGTTTCAAAGAACGTCCCTTAAGAAAAGGTTTCAAAGAGGTGGCCCCATTAAGACCTGGTGGTTTACCTGCTTGTAGCATCAAAATCCATCTTTGTTCAACAGCCTCAGTAATATTCTTAACTTCCCCACCCCGATATTAGTATGAATGATCTCTACAGCCAATAATTTAAAATTATGTATATGTGTGTGTAATATAAATAAATAAATAAATATATATATATATATATATATATATATATATATATATATATATATACATATAATATTAGGATAAAATGTTATAACAGATGTCTGAATCACCATCCCCCTCTTATATAAAAAATAAGTGTTTTAAACAGCAATAGAAGGACTTCAGAATATAATTCTTTTTCAGGACTTTAAAGAATCACCTGAAATTGCATCTAAACATATCACAAGCAGTACAAAGGCAGTTAATACCAACTATAGTACAGAACATGCCACTCTACAAGACAAATCCAGACAACTTAAAAGTGGTCATATTCATCCATATCAGACAGAGAAGCACTCTGTGAATGGCTTGAGTTTACCTAGTGTTTTTTGTTAGACTAACACCTGCAGACATTTTAAGATGGCTCAGATGATTATGTATGGACTTTTGCATCTTCTGTAAAGAATGTAAAGAAGGAATAACTAAAAATCCACTTCAAGTTATTTTATGTGATTCCTTGCAAGGAAAACCCTAGTACAGCCTGCTGGTATTAAAATATTCTATTCTGTTTTAAACTGATGCCCTGGATTATGCAACATCTAGGTAATGTTCCCATATCTACTATTTCAAAAGACTAGATAGCTTTCATATGAAGTTGTCAAATTTAATGTTCATTATTTGGAATTTATCTTATTTTTCACTTTAACATGTTTTACACTATGTAAAATCCATTGGCTTGATGGATTTCAGAAGGAACTATTTACATTTAAAATTTTAAGAGTGAAACCACAACCTCGGCCCCTATTGATTACCACAAAACACGGCAACCCCCTGAACACACAACCTGTGGTGAGAGACCTGTGTACTCAGGTTGATGGCAATCTCATATTCAACCATCATGTAGCGGCAGTGGTCAGAAAAGCCTTTTACTGGGTTCATCTCATAAGTAAAGGGAATGCATCCAGAAAAAAAGGAGGTTATTATTTCTCTATATTCCTCCCTCATTAGACCAATAATTGAATATAAAGCCACATTTGGTATGTACCTCTCCAAATATCTGCACCAACTGGAAAGGTCACAGAAATACCTCACAAAGAGAATCCATGGCCTCCAACACCTGTCCTATGTGGACAGGCTCAAATCACTATCACTCTATCCGGTATAGTCCAGATTGCTCAGAGGTGATCTGTGTCTCACCTACAAGGCAATCTCGGACCTTGCCCTATTACACATGCTCCATATCCATAAATCTAACTCCTCGCTCATTACCTGCTCAAAAGGCCTGAATCCAATATGCAACATCAACAAAACCTGCTAAAGAGACAAGTTTGTCTCCCAGAGGCTGCCCTGTCTCTGGACCAGACTTCCCATACATGTCAAACAGAGTACCTCACTGACCCTCTTCAAGAGCAACCTTGATGAGTGGATGGGAAACCACAAATTTGTCCCAGGGGTTCCACCTGTGTCCCTCACTATCAGGAGTGACAAGTGCTGACTGTGGTTTCTTTTTGGGGATAAACTCTTGGCTAGCCTTGTAAGGGCCCCAGGGCCATTAGCCTAGTAACATCCTATGATTTAGAAGTTATGTACTCACCATAACGTTCCATCTGAGTAGGTGACTTCATTCGGATGCAACCTGTGGGTATCGGATCCGACCTCGGATCCGAGCCGGCAATTCAAAAGCTTAGGCTCCGAGCTCCTAGCTCCTCCCTCTTACCCATAACCCTTTGCCAAGCCCTGACTGACCTCAGATTGAGTTTGCCTCAAATACTGACCACAGTATACTAAAACAGCATAAATACTCGCTCTATAAAGGTCAGGGGATGGAGGGATAGTTGCATCCGAATGAAGTCACCTACTCAGATGGAACGTTATGGTGAGTACATAACTTCTAAATCTGAAGTAGGAAGACTTCATTCGTCTGCAACCTGTGGGACAGAGTCCCTAGCTACCTGAATCTTGGGCGGCCATCATGGAAGGATGTTCCGGAGCACCGCTGAGCCAAAGGATGCTCTTCCTCTAGAAACAACATCCACCTTGTAATGAGAAATAAAAGTATGAGGCGAGGCCCAAGTAGCTGCCGCGCAGATATCATCCAACGAAACACGGGACTTAAAGGCGGCTGACGGAGAAACTGCCCTAGTAGAATGAGCCGTAACCCTCTGAGGAGCAGGTCTGCCTGAAGTGTCATATGCCTGCAATATGCAATTAGCAATCCATTTAGACAGAGTGACTTTAGACACTGCTTTACCCAGAGCAAATTTAGCAAAGGAGACGAACAGCTGATCTGATTTCCTGTGGCCAGCTGTCCTGTTAATATAAAAACGTAATTGTCTATGAACATCCAATGAATGCAATTTGTATTCCCCTTTGTTTGAATACTTGGGAAAAAAGACAGGCAAATTGATTGACTGGTTAATATTGGATTCAGAAAGGATTTGCATAATTTCGCTGTCATAAGGGGAGCTGTGTCCTGTCCAATATGATAATGCGATATAGCCGCCAATTGTACTTTAATCGTGGAAGAACTGGCCCCTTGATGAAAGAGGTCTGTTAGAAATTCTAGCACCGCAGAGATAGGTGCTGAAAAGGGATCCACTGTTCTCTGCCCTGCCCATATAGAGAACCTCTTCCATTTACTCCGATAAACCTGTCTGGTAGAAGGTTTATGAGCAGCCACCAAAATTGCTTTGACCGGTGAAGAGATACCGGGAGTCCTAATTAAGGTTGGAATTGGAGCAGCCAAGCTGTCAACTTCAGGGTCCGCAGATTGGGAACTGGCATTCCCAGAGGGTGAGAGATGAGATCCAAATTGGATCCAGAATCCATGGTGGATTGATTTTGTGAGACCATACGAAGGGGAACCAAGGTTGTCGAGGCCAGAATGGGGCAATGAGAATCATTCTGCTCCCCAAACTGTTGGCTTTCTGCAGAAACCTCTGCATCAGAGGAAGTGGAGGGTAGGCATAAAGGAGACCGGGAGGCCAAGCATGCACCAGAGCATCCTCGAACTCCTGGTGGGGAAGTAGAGCAAAGAAATTGTCGCATTTGGCGTTTGAAGGAGAAGCAAAAAGATCGCAACAGAGTTGCCCCAAACGGCAAAAATCTTCTTCGCTACTTGAAGGTTTAGGGACCACTCGTGTGGAGAAAGGATGGTGCGACTGAGCTTGTCCGCAAGGATGTTGGACTTTCCCGGAATGTGCGTTGCTATCAGAAAGCGTTTGGTGGAAATTGCCCATTCCCAGACTCTCATGGCCTCTCGACAAAGGGGATAAGACCTGGTTCCTCCCTGCTTGTTGATATACCAGACTACGGACATGTTGTCTGTCTGAATCGCAATAGTCCCTGTAGGAAGAACGTGGTGAAGTGCTTGCAATGCTAGGAGCACCGCCCTCATTTCCAGGACATTTATATGCAATGATGTCTCTGTGGGATTCCACGTGCCTTGGACAATCTTTGCCGCAGAATGCCCCCCCCACCCGAGGCAAGAAGCGTCCGTGGTCACTGTGGCTCGGGGAAATGCAGCGCAAAAGGGTCTTCCTGCTAGGGGCTCCGGAGAAAGAAGCCACCACAGAAGGGAGTCCCTGCACGCTCTGCTGACCGCAATCGGAGCGTTTAGAGACGAACAAAGAGGAGACCACTGAACTTGAAGGGTCCATTGAAGGACCCGCATGCATAAGCGGGCATGAATTAGAAGCGGGATAGCTGCCGCCATAGAACCTAGGGCCCTCAGGACCGAAGCTGCAGTTGGTGACGGTTGAAGGATTGCTGTCACATGACACCTCAGGCTGACGATACGGTCTGGGGTGAGGAAGGCTCGCATTGATCTGGTGTCTAGTCTTCCTCCTATGAAATCTATAATTTGAGTTGGATTCAGGAAAGATTTCTCCCAGTTGATCGTTATGCCCAGCCTTGGTGCTAGTTGAAGGAAGTAATCCCTGGCTGAGCACAGAAGATGCCTTGATGATGCAGTCAGGAGCCAGTCGTCCAGGTACGGAAAGACCTGTAATCCCTGGAGCCTCAGGTGGGCCGCTACCACCGCTAACACCTTGGTAAACACCCTGGGGGCTGAGGTGAGACCAAAGGGGAGGACCCTGAACTGATAGTGACTGGCTCCCAGCCGGAAGCGAAGAAACCTCCTGGATCGCCTGTCCATCCGAATGTGGTAGTACGCATCCTTGAGGTCTATGGAACACATCCAGTCGTTCTCCCTCAAAAGGGGGAGTATAGATTGCAGGGTGACCATCCGGAACTTTTGCTTGGTTACTGACAGGTTCAACAGGGAAAGGTCTAAAATTGGTCTTAAGTCTCCCGCCTTCTTTGGCACCAAAAGAACCTGGAGTAAAACCCTAATCCGCTTGATCTGGGGACGCTGGATGGCTCTTTTTCCTAGCAGCTGCTCGATTGAGAGCTGCCACCTCCCTTTGGTCGGGTGGAACATCTGGGAGGCTGCGAGATTTGGGGATCTTGATTAGGGGTATTGAATATCCTCTGGATATGAGTCGAAGCACCCAACTGTCTGTTGTTATGGACTCCCAAGAAGTCAGGTGCATCGAGAACCGCCCGACTGCCTCCAGAGACGGACAGCCGGGCAACCCTTCAGGGCTGCTGCGTGGGTCTCTCAGAGAAGGGTTCTCTGGACCCAAAATTGCCAGGAGCCCCCCTGCCTCTGGCACGACGACCTCCCCGTCCTCCTCTGCCACGGAAGGACTGGTTATCCGGAGCAGGTTGGGACTGCTGCGACTTCGGAACCACATCTTCTTCTGTCCCTTTTGGTTCTTAGAGAAGGACCTCTGGGGAGCTGAGAAGCGGACTCGACGGCAGACAGCGTCTTCCATCCTTTCGCTCTGGACAAGTGTCTCGCGAACAGTCTTGCCAAATAAGGCAGAACCATCGAAGGGGCATTCGCTAAGGTCGCCTTTAAAGGGCTCAGCAAAATCACAATGGCGGAGCCAGGCCTGTCGCCTCATGACAAGGCCTGCTCGCTGGCTCTAGCGGCTCCCTCAGTAGCATGAGACAGCAGCCGATAGATGTATTGGACACAGATCTTAGAGTGGCCATTCGGGTGGAATAAACCTGCTTATCCTCACTCGAGATGGACTCGGGGAGATGCAGCGTACTCTTTAATCAGATCTCGCTGCATCCTAATGACATGCCATGTAGTTCAGCGCTCAAGGAGAAGGTCGCTGAACTAAACACTCGCTTCCCAATTCGATCCATCGAACGGGACTCCTTGCCCGGAGGATGGACGGAGGGACTCTCCTGGGCCAATTCCCTCTTCGTGGCTGCAGCCATCATCATGGCATCTACTGGGGACCCTTACTCCAGTGGGTGCGGTCTGATGGAGGAGAAAGAATGCGGTCCGGCGCTTTGGGATAGGCTCAATGGTGTCCGGATCCTTCCACGCCTGATAGATATAAGATCTACCAGGGGTCAGCAGGAGGGGACACCCAAGAGGTAGAAGGGCCCCTCGAATGCCTCCAAGAACACAGACTCGTCCGAAGAAGCCTTGGGGCAGACCACCCCCTGATCCTTAACATCTCCATGATGTCTCCAAATGAGACGCCCTCAGGGGTGACCTAGGGAGCCTTCCCTTCATCCAAGTCCGTGTCTTCAGTGACGGACTCAGGGAGTCCATGTGCCTCCTCTTGCACTTGCGCCCGAGGTACTTCATCGGGGGCTGTCCGAGGAGTACTCTTCAGCAGATGGATGTTCCAAGGGAACCACTTGGGACATCGAGGCGGGCTGTCCCTGGGACCGGCTGGTGGGGCCTGGCCCAACTGCAATGGAGTGCGGGATGGAGCCGTGGCAGGGACCGGGGTCCGGATGTCCTCGACAGTGCCCTTTCCATAACGTTGAAAGCCGAGGGGAGCCAGCTTCTCTAAGCCCCGAGAGCCGACCCCACTCGGATCCGACGACGGATCGGAGTCGGAGCCGAAACCGCCGGATCCGAGACCAGTGTGCTCCGACCTGGACGGAGCCGAAGACACACCAGCTCCCTCGATCCGAGGCTCGCCCTCGGCTCCGAGGTCGGGTCCGGCACCAAGCACTCAAGGGATGGGACGGATCCGAGGTGCGCCGACCAATCGGATCCGACCCACCCCGGATCCAAATCTGCACGGCGCCGAAAGCTCCGAACCCGTGGTATGGGTCGGAGAAGGAGCTACGGGGCGAAAAGGGGTCAAGCCCCTCCCGGTTGGGGGCTAGGAGCACTCCCATTTGCATTTGGGCCTGGATGAATTTCCTCATCATCCGTCCATATCAGCTTCGCCATCGAAAAGTCGATCTAGAGGAGGCCACGGAAGCGGACCTAGAGAACCGCCTCGGTGACCTCCTGGAAGGGCTAGCCTCCTCCTCCTCGGGTCCAGGAGAGAACCGAGGGGAGTGGAGCCGAGGAGGAGGAAGGCTAGAAGGCACAGGGGGAGCCCGCTTAGATGGAGGAGCCGAGCTGGAAGCTTCGGCTCTCCTCTTGTGGTGCTTCTCCCTGTGCCTCTCCTTCTGTCTCTCCCTACTAGAATCCTTCCCCTCCGGCATTTTTTTGGGAGGTTGAGTCCCAGCCGGAGGGGGAGAACTCACAGCAACAAGTTGCTGACTGGACGGAGCAGAGGCCGAAGCAGTATCTGGGGGTAAAAGACCCGCCAGCACTAACTTCGACCTCCGTTCCCTTAAAGCCCGGGGGTTGAACCCTGCACAAATGGTACAACCAGAAGACAGGTGTTCAACCCCAAGATGACCAAGACGAGTGTGGCCATCTGCTGGGGACAGCTTATGGCCACACTCGGTACATTTCGAAAAGACAGCCTTAGGGGCTTCAGACATGACACCTAAGGCCTAAACACAGACACACACAAACAAACAAACTACGAAAAACCCGAGAAATATTAACTAAAGAGGGAGGGAAAGCCTTAATCACACACAACACTAACTATTTTTGTAACAGAATTTTAACAATTTTCCTGTCAGAAAACTACTTATCTCAAAAACCACGCCAGGAGCTCAAGAATTCCGTTGCTTCTTGAAAAGCGGCAAACGAAATCTGAGGTCAGTCAGGGCTTGGCAAGGGGTTATGGGTAAGAGGGAGGAGCTAGGAGCTCGGAGCCTAAGCTTTTGAATTGCCGGCTCGGATCCGAGGTCGGATCCGATACCCACAGGTTGCAGACGAATGAAGTCTTCCTACTTCAGATCCTATGTTACAAAACATCAGTATACAGCAGACCAGTTTTCAACAGCCTGTTCAACAATAACCACTGACTTTGGTGAAGACAGTAGCCATGTCATAAAAAAAAAGAAAGAAAAGAACTGAAAAATGTATTGAACAGAAGAAAGAGTAGAAAAGGTAATGATGCAGAAAAAGAGATTTTTTTAAAATCATCACTAGTAAGTGGCAGCAATGGAGAAGGGAAAGATGAGGACTGTTTAATTCAAGAAAAGGAAAAACTAAACATGACTGCAGGAAGAAATAAGAACTTAAATCAATATGCTTGGGAAAAGTAAACATGATTGGAGGAGGAAGTACGAACTTAAATCAAAAAGCTGTCATTGAACTGTTCAGATGGAGTATAAGGGGGAGGCAGTAGCCTGAATTAACTGGAACAAAAGTGAAAATGGATGAAGGCAAAATGGAATCACTACAGCTCATAAAAACAAATGCAGACAGTACTGAAGTTGAAAGGAAACAGAATGATAGTGGCCAAGATTTTAATTTCACACAGACCTCAGTAAAAATAATTGCATAAGGTTAGTCTCCTAACCATTTTGACAATACAAGAACAGAGGGCAACTCAGTGGCACAAGCTGAAGAGGACAGTATTATCCATGGACATTGGAGAATAAAAACATTAATATATTAATTTATGACAAATTAACAGTAAAAAAGACAAAAAAATGCAAAATGTTAATTTGCAAGAATTTTGCAAATAAAAAGTACAATCAAGGTGGTAGAAAAGTTTAGGAAAATTATATCCAACAAAAGGGCAACTGTTAAAATGGTGCATATGTTGTGGTTAAATTAGCAGAGGAAAGCTAAAAGAATGAGTTGGTAAATTTATGGAAAAGAGTTCAGTAGAAAATAAATTGTAGAGAAACAGAAAAGGGTCAGACAGAAGTTAGTCTGGTACCAGGACTGGGGAAAACTCTGAAATTATATATGTAGACAAAATACAAGAAAGAATCAAAAGAAATCCAAAACAAAGGTGGTTATGATAACAGATACGACGGAATCAGAAATAAAGAATATTTGACAGAAAGATGCAGAAAAGTTAATGAGAAGCATGTCTGACATCAGGGAACTGCCAAAACTCAATTTTAGGGTATTTGATGCTGATATAATATGCAATGTATATAGAACTCAAAAGAATTATTTCCTTGTTCTAAGATGGTGGCTGGTTAAGACAATAACAAATTAGAACTCTCCCTGTGTAATAACCGGGAAACTGTCAAAAAAGCTTGTAAAAGTTAAACATTTAAGTGAAATTCAGTAACTGGCTAACAGACGCACTGCCTGGATATCAGCAACTTCGGGAAATGTAATGTAAAATAAATAAATAATAAAATGACCAGAAAATGAGAAGAAAAGGTTGTGGAAGAAAATAAACTTGGTGCTAATCAGCAGGAAGCAGACCTACTTTTAGGGCATCAATACAGAAGATGGCTTCCAGTAAACTAGACTAAAACAGACCACATATACTCAGAAGTGTTTAAAATAAGTTGGATTATGTATGATTATTTACGAATAAATGAAAAAGTTGGAAAATAGGGAAAATTGTAAATAATAATTTGACGATTCTTGAAGCAGTCAGCAATGGAAACAGTAATGAGGGAGATAATGACAGAGGTTGAGAGATTAAATGGAGAAATGTTGAAAAAATAGTATAGAAGAAGGCTTTCTGGAATACTAGAAATGTTAGAGGCTGTAGACTACTAATTTTATGAAAGCACAAAAATACGCAAGTGTACTGGTGTCCCACAGGAGGATTCATTAATCAATGGCTCTGCTGGACAGAGGCACAGGGAACTAATCTAAGGGGGCAGCGAAAGCCAACACATTCCGGCTAGGCTTATAAATGCCTTTGGGCAGATAGCCTAGTACCTACCTATGAACCTATATGACATATCACATCTTTGCCCAAACATTTTAGGCTTCAAAAAGCAGCCAATACCCATACTGGTGGAAAATGCAGTCATTTTAGCAGAAAGAGATGCTTTTGACAAAAAAAGTGGAGAAAAGTAAGCATTTTGCAAATTAGTGATAATAGGGTAGTTGTGGAAGATTACTCACTCTGCAGGAAATAAATGAGGTCTATTTATTCCTGTCATTAAGGGTTACCAATAGGCTGTAGTAAGACTAAATCCAGTCATTTTCAAAATATTGCTCCAGGTCGGATGAAAGCATAAGGAAAGCAGATCAGGCTTCAGAGGGTATAAAAACATGTTTTGCACCTGTGGAACTATTTTCCCTGTTTTAAAAGAAAATGCTGGAGTCACAGATCTGAAGTTAGGATTAGAACCAAATCCTGGTACTGTGAGTAGGTGAGGAACAGGAAGAGGGCTAATAATTACTGGAAATTAGAGAAGATGGTATTTGAACCCAAAGAAGGTATGGTGAGAGACTGAAAAACTTGATAAACAGTGCAAAATCTGTTGAGTACTAATCCTACCATACTGCATTTATTTTAAACTGATGGGAGGACTGAAACACAAACCCCATTTCATGTTGCTATCATCTTTGAAGAAGCTAAGTGGAAAAAATAAACTAAGTAATTTTTCACTTTCTAAGCATGTTTTGTGCTAAACAGCTCAACATTATTGCAAAATTTAATAGATTAGTGCACTGCATGTAGTACAATGTTACTGTAATGTGTACAATGTTTTATATGGGTGCAAGTTAGCTTGATTAGTAACAGTAAGGCAAGAAAATATTTCCTTAAATGTAAGCTATACAAACAATTACAGAAATGCAGTGCCTTGACTGAAGTAACTGTTTTCTAAGTGTTAGCTGAAAAGCTGGGTACTTTTCCGTTATCGGGCAACGCTTTAAACGCGGTAGCCATTTTGTTAAATTGTTGGTTTTATGGTCAAACAGGCATTTACAGAAAAGAATGAGAACTAAAGCTGCACTACAAAACAAAATGCTGTTTACTGATGGACAATGTGCATGTATAGTTAGAAAACACAGATAATTTATGCACACAAAGATTGGGTACAATTGTATATATTTACACACAATCAACTGGAGGCAGGTCATTTTTCAAAAATGAGCTTATCGCAAATTTAAATGTCAGAGTTATAGGAAGGGTGGGGAAAATGACAATGGGGATAAAGTTAGAAAGGAATTGGTTAACTACAGAAAATGGTTATAAGATGTGTTAGCTTCAGAATAAGACTTGTGGAGAAAAATAATCAAGCTGTTAAACTGCCATGTGTATGTTTTCTTTATAAACATGAATGTGACTAGCTCTTTTTTCTAAGCATTTAGTAATGTTTCACTAATTCAAGGGGAGCAAAATTGATGAGCCAAAATACATTATAAAAATGGCTAAGAGTTGCTGAATGAGCAACGTAAAATGTCTTGGATGTACTTTAATTGCCATTTGATAATGAAGTATATGTGTGTTAAAGGTTGCTCTAATTCTTCATCTGTGTGCACGCATGTGTGTGTGTGTGTTACCTTGCTGTATGTTTATTTTTGACTTTGCTTTTGCAGAAATGAATTTAAAAGAGTGGTGAAAACTTTATAGCTTTCTTGTACACTTTTTAAGCATAGCAGGGTAGTAAAATGATTACTATTCTAGGATTACTGAGAAGTGCAACATAAAATGTATTACTTCTAAAAACAAATGCATACACAAGGCTCCTGTGTCTTAAAGTCATTTTGGCCTCAATAAACACTTGTTAATGTTGTCTGGAAGAGAAAATAAAACACTGCTAACATGGGTGGGAATGGTGTCATCAATTAGCACAACAAAGTGATAACCCAGTACAAAAAATACTTCCTGTCTGTATGCTGTATTTTTGTATTTGTAGATCTGACAATGTTAGATCTTTGCCTGTTTATCCTTTAAGCTTTTTATGATCTAGCAGACACTATCACAGAACTGACTTTCCTCAGGGTATTTTATTCTAGCACGACTATCAGAGTTATCTTTTAAGATGCATCCTTTCTGTGTTATTTATTGTACTTCATGAGATCATTAAAGAGTGTTGTACTATACAGAAAATGCAGCACATTTATAAACATTATTGAAAAGCATCAATAAAGTATTTACTGGCACCCGGATTAATTTTTATTTGGGCGCCTTCTTTGTCTTTTCTCTTTCAGCACTAACTGGTTACACTACACTACTACAATTCACAAAATCAGTAGTTGTGCGATGATTTCGAGCACCAGCTACCTTGTTTAAAGTGTTGCCCTGATAACGGAAAAGTACCAAAAGGCTGAATAGATTAGAGGCAGTTGACCAAGAAAGAACTCTGAAGAAGGAAAAGAAAGAAAGAAAGAAAGAAAGAAAGAAAAGCTAAGAAGTAGCAGTGCAAAGATAAACAGTATTATCATTAGTAGCTGCTTGGGAGGGCAGTTATGAATGTGTGTGAATTAGGTTACATAACTTTAAAAATTAATAATTTCTTATTAATAAATGTAAGGTTAGAGAACAGACCATATAGAGTGGATATAAAAGTGTACACACCCCTGTTAAAATGCCAGGTTTTTGTGATATAGAAAATGAGACCACAATAAATCATTTCAAAACTTTTCCCACCTTTAATGTGACCTATAACCTGTACAATTCAATTGAAAAACAAACAAATCTGTTAGGGGAAAAAATATAAAAAAAGGTACGATAAGCTGGTTGCATAAGTGTGCACACCCTTAAACTAGTACTTTATTGAAGCATCTTTTGATTTAATTACAGCATTCAGTCTTCTTGGGTACACACCTGCCATCAATTAAAGAGACTGATTAACCCCAAATAAAGTTCAGCTGTCCTAGTAGGATTTTCCTGACCTTTACTCAGTTGCCTGCTACAGTAAAAGCCATGGATCGCAGTCAGCTTACAAAGCATCAAAGGGATCTCATTGTTGAAAGTTTCAGTCAGGAGAAGGGTACAAAGAAATTTCCACAGCATTGGATATATCATGGAACACAGTGAAGACAGTCATCAAAAAGTGGAGAAAATATGGGACAACAGTGACATTACGAAGAACTGGTTGCCCCTCCAAAATTGATGAAAAGACAAAACAAAAACTGGTCAGGGAGGCTGCCAACAGACCTACAGCAACACTGAATGAGCTGCAGGAATTTCTGGCAAGTACTGGTTGTGTACTACATGTGACAACAATCTCCCGTATTCTCCATATGTCTGGACTATGAGGTAGGGCTGCAAGACGGAAGCCTTTTCTTACACAGAAAAACATCCAGGCCCAGCTAAAATTTGCAAAACAATATATAGTCTCCCAAAAGCATGTGGGAAAATGTGACCAAGGTTGAACTTTTTAGCCACAATTCCAAAAGGTACATTTGGCACAAGAACAACACTTTGCATCACCAAAAGAACACCATCCCCACGATGAAGCATGGTGGTGGCAGTATCATGCTTTGGGGTTGCTTTTCTTCATCTGGAAAGGAGCTTTAGTCAAGGTGGAGGGAATTATGAACCGTTCCAAACACCAGTCACTTTGGCCCAAAACCTTCAGGCATCTATTAGAAAACTGAAGATGAAGAGGAATTTCACCTTTCAACATGACAATGACCCCAAGCATACATCCAAATCAACAAAAGAATGGCTTCACCAGAAGAAAATTGAAGTTTTGGAATGGCCCAGCCAGAGCCCAGACCTAAATCTATGGGATGACCTGAAGAGAGATGCCCTCACAATCAGACAGATTTGGAGCACTTTTGCAAGGAAGTGGGCAAATATCGCCAAGTCAAGATGTGCCATGCTGATAGACTCCTACCCAAGAAGATGGAATGCTGTATTTAAATCAAAAGGTGCTTCAACAAAGTATTAGTTTAAGGGTGTGCACACTTATGCAACTAGCTTATTGTACATTTTTTATTTTTTATATTTTTTCCCCTAACGGATTTGTTTGTTTTTCAATTGAATTGTACAGGTTATAGGTCACATTAAAGGTGAAAAGTTTTGAAATTATTTATTGGGGTCTCATTTTTTTATATCACAAAAACCTGGCATTTTAACAGGGGTGTGTACACTTTTTATATCCACTGTATAGTGTTGGGAATGGTGCTTTTCTTTATTCCCTCAAGAGAACATTTTAGTAAATGAAGGTGGACAATGCAAATAAATAGCAATTTCACTGTGTACTATGAAGGCAACAGCTGAGAATTAGGTTGCAGCTACAGGAATTAAGTGGAAATAGACATATATGGATGTACTAGAGATAAGGAATATGTCAGTTAACAGATGTTCTGGCAGTGCGCTCTAAACGACATTTAGGCAACTCAGAGAGTCAGTATTTAACTTTTAAGAAGGCACTGGAATTAGCTTTGAATGGCAGGGAAACAAAAATGTGAAATAAGTGGAATTAAAATCTGTCAGTGCCATGGCACAGAGGGGGATAAAGACCTGAACAAGACTCATGTGACCCGGGTCAATTAATAGTTCGGCCAGGTGAAGCACTAATAGGGGAAGGATGGGAAAGCCCACTCTGGGTGGTGGGGTGGATGCACGGGCACACAATGGAGTCTGAGCTCTGTAGTTGAAGCTGGGGAGTCAAACTATTGTGACTTCTGAGGAGTTGGTAGGGTGACTTGCCAACACCAACTCCTTATGGAACTAAGGAGTGAATTGGCAGTGTTGCTTACTGCATTTCCCATGTAGAGAGTTACAGACATGCTCAGAGAGCAGAGTTAAGGAAACAATACTCCAGGCAACAGTATGAAGGGTAGCTGGGAATCCTTGATTTTCATATTGGTGCCAGTTGGGGGCAGGAGGGGCCTGGTAAACTTTAAGAATGAGGAGGAGCACTGGGATTCCTTGATAGTCAGCTGTGAGAGTGAAAAACTGAGCCCAAAACAGGGTTAAAATCTCCCCAGCAGCATATTAAAGCAGTCTTTGAAAGTAAACATGAAGATATCGATACTTGTTTTGTTTTCTGTGTAGAGATTTGTTTTTTTTTTTCCTTCAAGGATCACTTTGGATTTTTCCAAAGAGTTACTTTAAGTCAACAGCTGACTGAATATATACATACTGGTGTTTATACTTGGGAGAGGATATCACTGAAACAAACAGCAATGCACCTAGGTGGTAACACAGATAATACAATGCTCATTTGCATGATTACCTTCATTCTTGGTGTAGAAAATGCCTGTGGGGGAAGTCACCATTTTAAAGCAATAACTTGTTTTTGAAGAGGGTCAAGTGCTGTTCATGTAAATGTGTATATTTTTTTCTTTGTGGTGTTTGTCAAAGGGGCATGGGGGGTTACAGCAATTTGAACTGTACGGAAACATGGCTTGGAGTCAAACAAAGGAGGAAAACTACAACTACATATAAAAGTTTTGCTAGCCATATATAGTACATGCGTCATGCATTATACATGATAGTAATGTTAAAATGACAAAATGGCAGCACTGTCAATTTTCACATGGAATCTAAATGGCCTTAAACACACAAAAAAAAAAGTATAGAATTATCTTAAGAAATGTAGAGCGCAAATCGCCATGTTGCAGGAGATAAATTTGTACAGAAATTAATGTACACATTTGATAACAAGTGGATTCAGGTGTGGACACTTGGCAGAGTATTACGGTCAAAGGGAAAGGTATGTTATTTTACAGATTGAAAGACTGTCTCCAAATATAGTAGAGGAGGAGGAAGAGAACAATACAACAATAGAAGACATGTAACAGTGATGGGATAGTGGCAGAAAAAAAAAAGTTACTTTTGCACATATCTATAGCTTATGTAAAACTGTAGTTATGGAGCTAACAAGAATTATGGGATAATTAAAAGTTTTTAGCAGGGCATTTTATTTATAGGTCGAGACAGGAATTTCATCTGCAACATTAAGGATGTGTTGGGACCCTAGAAGTAAAAATAAAACTCAAGAAGGCAAGTTTTTAAAGATATGTAAGAAAATGTTTGGTATGGAAGACATTATTTCATTTGCAGGATTATTCACCAAGATAGAATAAGTGGGTTACATGGGGAAAATTACATATCACAGGAGCATGTCCATTTGGTAGAAAGCTTTAAGACTCATACAATAACAATATCAGACCATTTAGATAAAGATACAAGGAAATAAAATAAAGGCACTGGTGCTTTTCCTTTACATTAACTGAAAAAAGGAAAATTCAACTAACGGGTAACAGGCACAATTTCAGAGGTATTACGGCACATAGAATCTGAGTCGGGGGTAGCTAACCTGCAAGATAAAATGAGCTGAACTTTAACAATATTGTGGGAATAACAGAGAAAGAGATGTGGAAGAAAGTAACAGAAACTAGTCAGGCCCAGCAAAAAGTAAAAATGTTGCAGGGGACATGGAGGTTTACAGATCAAAAAGAGGAACTGCAGAGTGCCAATGAGAAAATCAGTGAGTACTTGGATAACATGCATGAGTATTAGAAAGCAATGTTTAAATGGTTTATTTTATAATAATCCCAGAGCACAGAAAACCTTGAGCAAACGCACTTTGGCAACAGAAAGTGGAAACAGCAGCAAAACTCATGGAACTTATGACAACAATATTAACTATGCATCCCAAAGAGATGATAGTGAGGTTTTGGAAATTTTATGGAGTGAAAATATGACCTAAAAAATAGGACTAAAATCAAACACCTTCCCAACAGCATTAAAGAAGTATTTTTTTAAAGTACTAAGCATAAAGATATACATGTTTGTCTTTTTCACTGTACAGACTTTTTTCCTTCAAGACCAGAACAGAAAAGTGGAGAAACAAGAAAGACACAATCGGAAGCATTTTTTTGAAAATAAACATATTCCAAAGGCTGATGAGGCACAGCTCAGCAGTTAACAGGATGGATAAAGGAGAAATAAGAAAAGTGATGTATAATCAAGCAACAGGGACAACTCCATGAATAGAATGGATTCTTCTAAAAATGTAAAAGATAGGTAGAAAGATGCTGAAAACTTTGAAAATATTATTCAATAATGTTCCAATATGGGGGTAATACATCATGTAAGAAGGCAGTGGTAGCAGTATTACAACGAAGTGCAAAGACCCTGCAAACCCTTTATCATACAGACCAATACTGATTCCGAATCAAGACTGCAAAGTGTTTGTGTCTATATTTGACAACAGAATGATAAAAAGGCTATCAATGTGGTTTTGTGGAAGGCAGACAGACATCTAACAATATTAAAAAAATCACAAGCAACACCATAAACAGCATTATTGTTCATTATTTTGGATTCAGGAAAAGCATTTGATAGTGTTTATTGGTAATTGACGAACAGGCCAGTGTTAGTATTTGAGTCTCCAAAAAGTATACTACAGTTGATAAGGGGATATGATACATCAGACGCAAACAATAAAAGTGGGAGAATCCTTTTTCCGGGGTTACGCTTCAGAGGACCAGACAGGAAAGTCTTTGTTCTCCTCTTTTATTTGCAATATACTTGGAACATCTAGCTAAAAGCATAAGAGATTCTCAAATCCAAGGATATAACTGGTGTGCCAGTTCAGAAAAACTGTCTCAGTTTTTTGCCACTCCTGATTATGACACTGATATGTTTGAGATTTTAAAGACAGTTTCAAGTATTTTTGGTATATAAAATAAAACATTAAGTGTTCATGTGTAATAATTAAGTAAGATTATGTTGCAGTGACTAAGGATATGTGTGAAGAGACAAAGCAGAAGATTTAAAAAAAAATAAGAGACTGGAAACTAATGGCCATGGACATAGATATTAAGGTACATGCAGTAGTTCCTTTGATCCTCTACACAAACCAGACATACTTTTATCAGCCATAGGAAAAGGTGTGGGTGGCAATAAATTAAAAGACAGAATTCATTTGAGAAGGGGAAAGAAAAAAATACTAAAGTGGGATAAGTTAATTCTTCCTATATAGCAAGGTTGATTAGAATTACTTGATCTATGCAACTGTGACTAATATAAATAATGCAAAAAGAGCTATATATTTCGATGTGAAAAACATGAAGGTGGAAAAAAAGTAGAAATATGAGGGACACAGACTGATTAGAGTTTTGTAAGCAAGCTCTTAAGGAGAATAGCATTTTACAGATTATATTTATAAACTGGTAAACAATGTTATAAGGCTAAACCAGTGAGAGGATGGGGAAAAAAAGAGATATTACATATAGAAATACATACAACTACAAGTACAGAAAACAGGAAAAATATGGCAGGAGGTGACTGCAGGAAATAAACAAAGGCACCATACTATTAGAAGTGAAGAATTTAGAAGAGAAAAGTGATAGATTGGGATGAAGCCATGCAAACCTTCCATATCAAGGACTGTTGGCTGAATAAAGCAAAAAAGAGAGAGGAGAAGTGAATGAAAGATTTGTCTCCGATAAGGTTTTTGTGGAACCAAAAAGAGAAGACTTTATCAAGAAAGGGATAATTAGTGATGCATATAAAATAATGCATGATAACAATATAAATAAATCAAGCTCTGATCAGAAACAAAGATCAGAAACATAAACTATAAAAGAACAATGGGTGGATATTTTTAAGGCCCCTGGGGTATGACATGAAGAACAGAAGATTTAAGATATTTGCAAGGAAATATCTGCATAGGTACTTTTATTCTCCAAGTAGAGTTCAGAGAATTTTCTCCTCAAGTGGAAAATAGTTAACTGAGATGTGAAGGGAAGGAGAGAGAAGGCATTCAGACCACATTTTCTGGAAATGTATGGCTTTAACTGGGTTTAAGTACTCCTTGCAAAATGTCATGACACGACTACTGGAGGAACACATATTAACCAAGGCAATGATGCTACCGAGTTGGAGTTTAGATACAGAAATGACAAGCAACTGTAAGGGCCTATTAAGACTAATACAGCTGAAAAAAATCACATTAAAGTATAAATCAAAAATAAACACAGCAGTTAATGAAGTGCTGAATATAGTAAATGAAATGGGTATCTTACAGATGGGATCATTGTAAGATGGAGGAAGTACATTTCATAAAAACAAATGATGCATTTTGGAATATTACATCTAAGATAATGCTCAAAAGGATGAGTAAAGTAACTAGGTAAGGTCAGTAGGAATTGACAAGTATGTTGTATGAGAGTAAAGAACAGAATTATGATGGAGTTTTATACATGGATAATGGAATCTGTTATTGATTTTTTTTTCTCTTTTCATTATAACTTATATATTATGATCTACAACAGTGTCTGGTGGTATAACTGGGTGGGCAGGCTGGGCTCATTAGCCTTGGTTGGCAGCCAGCTTAGGAGAAGGTAAACTCTGACTCCAAACCTGGCCAGATGGAGCTTGTTAGGCAGTTCATCAAGGAGAGGGCAACTTTGACTTCAAACCCAAAGCCTGACCATTGGACGACGGCTCTGCTCCCTTGTGGACATTTTCGAGAGAAGAAAAGGCTATGGGAGTAAACCCATATAGAAAATCTAGAGTGGAGCCCCTAAGGTGGCTGACTGTGAACTCTAACTTCCTTCCAGCAGCTCCTGTGGCCAAGCTGATGCCAAACGTCATCACTCTGCGTTCCTTTGGACCACATCAGGGAGGCCGACAGCAGGATCCTGTCAACTGGGCATCTCAGTATCTCCATATATTATGCCCAGACTTGCATCCTGGAGAGGTCACTTTAGTGTCACTGCTCATAGCATCAGAAACAACACAGGAGACAGCAGTTACAAGTTATAAGTCCAAAGTGACCGGTGTGAACTCGGATGCTACTGCTCGTCTCTGATGGTGGGAAGGACCATTGTAGTCCCACTGGTCAACTATCACCCAGCTCTAGCTGGGCAGCCCCCCCAGCCAATAAGAAGCTGACATGCCACAGTCTGCCTGCTTCAATGGGTGCTTTAAGCTAAGGTAAATACTGAAGAGCAGCCTGTAAAATCCTTCACCAGGCAATGAAAAAAACAAAAGTAAACTACCAATATTGCTATTGGCAAGCTGGAATGTCAGGACATTATGCTTCGGCCTCTTTGATGATCTTTGTCAGTCAATGACTCCAGGAAAACAGCCATCATAGACCAAGAACTCGAAAGGCTCCATATCAATATTGTTCTGCTACAGAAGACCAGACTTCCAGCTAATGGTAGCCTCAGACAACATGACTACAGATTCTTCTGGCAGGAGAAGGAACCGGAGGAGCAGCGATAAGCCTGGCGTCAGTTTTGCAGTGAGAAATTCCTTGCTGTCCTCAATCAAACTGCCATCAAAAGGCACAGCTCGTATCCTCTCTCTCCACTTCTCAAAGTCTTCAGGCCCAGTGACCACCCTGATCATCTAAGCTCCCACACTCCGCTCTTCAACTGAGACAAAGGACAAGTTTTACATGGAGCTTGAGACCACAATCTGAGGGATATCTACCACAGAACACCTGTAAACGCTTGGAGACCTCAATGTCTGAGTTGGAGGTGACAATGATTCCTGGCCCAGCAGCATCAGACAGTCTGGCATTGGCAAGCTGAACCAGAATGGGCAGAGAATGCTAGAGTTATGCTATTACCACTGCCTCTGCATGACCAACACATTCTTTGCCACCAAGCCTAACCACACAGTATCCTGGTGACACCATCAGTGGCACCAGCTGGATCTTGACATCACTAGAAGATAATTTTAGAGAGGGTTTTAACAATTTTTTTTTTTATTATTGACCATTTTAGAGAGGGTGATGTGAACCTATATTTACAGAAAATGGAGTTGGAATGGCAATTGAGGGCAAACGCCACAATATCTCCAGGTATTAATGAAAATGTGTCATTAAGTTCTGTCTTGAAGTTGAGAGCATTGCAGGTTTAAGGTCAACATTGGGTATAATGGTTAACTTTGCCTCTATTTTTTCATCTATACAGGTTTTTAAAATGTATGTAGTTCTTTGGTATGCTTCTGTTAACTAAGCTTTATAAAAATTTTATTATAGTATTTAATTATTTTTTTATTTTATGTAATTGCAGGGTTTGCACATATTTATATATACATATAGTTATATTTATACCCAGTTATTTACATAATAGAACATACTTTTTAATGTATTCAAGTGTTTTTAATCTTATTCCTTTAAGAACTAATCATTATAGCACTGTATAATTAGCAGTGGGAGTGTTGTATTTTATAGTGGAAAAAATGAAGTTGCTTTATGTGTTTAATTTACTCTGATGATACCCTAATGATACAGGGTGAAAGTGCTTAGTCTTTGAATAAACGGTTTTGGTTCTCCTTCCAACCTGGTTGTGGATTTACTCAGCGTTTTGGTATTTTTTTCTTCATCACTAGAAGATGCCTGTGTCCTTTTCGACTGCAGTTATCACACTGCTGACTGTCACACCATGCTCACACCCTGGTTGGCAACAAGCTGCATCCCCAGCCCAAATGAATCCACCACTGAAAGCAAAAAAGCATGCCCTCATGTCAACACTGCCACACCATCAATGCCAGACCTGCATGAGTGTTTCACCAAATGTATTGCAGAGGCCCTCAAGGACTACCCACAAAGCAGTGTCAAAGTGAGGTGGAACCATATCCATGACATCATCTACAACTCAGTCACTGATACTTTTAGTGAAAGAGAGAGGCAGAACCCAGACTGGTTTGAAACAGGAATAGCTGAGACTGAACCAGCATTCACAGCCAAGCGAGCAGCACTGCTCAAATGTAAGAAGAAGCCTTCAGAGTCACGTCTAGCTGCACTCAGGAAGGCCAGAAATGACATCCAGTGGATCAATCGACAATGTGCCAATGACTACTGGCTGAATCTCTGTCATAGCATCCAACTCTCCACTGACTGTGGCAACATCTGCGCCATGTATAAGGGCACGAAGAAAGCCTCTGGCCCCGGTACATTCAAGATGATGCCCCTAAAGTTTGCCTCAGGTGAAGTCATTACAGACTGACGTAAACAGATGGAGAGATGGGCAGAACATTACCAGGAGCTCTTCTCAAAGGAGACTATTGTTGTAGATGCAGCAGTTGAAAACACAACCCCCTTCCTTATCAGAGAAGAGCTTGATGATCCACCCTCTGTAGAAGAGCTCAGTAAAGCCATCAACTCCCTTGCCTGCAGTAAAGCTCCAGGAAAAGATGGCATTTACCCAGAGATTATCAAGGTTGGCAAGAAGTCTGTTTACCTCAACCATCTGCATGAGCTCCTGCTACAGTGCTGGTAGGAAGGAACAGTGCCCTAGGATATGAGTGATGCCATCATCATCATGCTGTATAATAACACAGGAGACTGAACTGACGGCAACTACCACCATGGAATATCCCTCCTCAGCATTGTTGGGAAGGCCTTAGCCCGAGAAGTTCGGAACAGGCTGCAATCACTCACAGAATGTGCTTACCCTGAAGCACAGTGTGGATTCAGAGGAGGAAGGTCTATGATCAAAATGATCTTCTCACTAAGGCACCTGCAAGAAAACTGTTGTGAACAGAGGAAACCACTGAACATCACCTTCATTGATCTAACTAAGGCATTCAGCTGGTCAGCAGGCAAGGCCTCTTCACCCTGCTACAGAGGATTAGATGTGTCCTCCTGAGGATGATTACATCCTTCCACAAGGACATGCATGGTGTCATACAATATGATGACTCCTTTTGGTGCCCATTCCCAATCAGGAGCAGAGTGAAGCAAAGGTGTGCACTTCCTACGACACTCTTCAGCATCTTTTTCTTTCTGTTACTGTCCCATGCCTTTAACAAGTCCAAAGATGATGTATACCTCCAAACCAGAAGCGCTGGCAAACTCTTCAACCTCACATCCCTTCAAGCAAAGATCAAGGTGTGGACAGTACTGATCAAAGAGATGCTGTTTGCAGAGGATGCTCCCCTGACTGCTCACACTGAAGAAGCACTACAATGCCTCATAAGCTCCTTTGCTGGTGCTTGCAGAGAGTATGGCCTCACAGTCAGCCTTAAGACCATCAATGTCATGGGGCAGGATGTCAGGAGCACCCCCCCGCATCATCATCGGCAATCACAAGCTTGAGGTGGTGAAGGAATTTGCTTATCTGGGCTTCACCATCGCCAGCAACTTCTCCCTGGATGCTGAGCTGAATACCTACATTGGTAAGGCAGCAACAGCAATGGCACGCCTAACAGCGAAGGTCTGGAAGAACTCCAAACTGACCATTGACATTAAGATGAAGGTGTACCAAGCGTGTGCTTAGCATGCTGCTCTATGGTAGTGAAACATGGACCCTGTACTTCTGCCAAGAACGCAGGCTCAAAACGTTTCATCTACGCTCCCTCAGAAGGATCCTGGGCATCACCTCGCAGGACTGCATCTCAAACAAAAAAATCCTAGAGCAGACAGAGATATCAAGCATGTTTGCCCTGCTCTTCCAAAGGTGCTTGTGCTGGCTTAGCCACATCAGCCATATGTGGGAAGGTCGAATCCCCAAAGACCTTCTGCATTGTGAGCTTGCCACCAGCTCCAGACCCATAGGAAGGCCTGTTCTATGCTTCAAAGATGTCTGCAAGCATGATATGAAGGCAGGAGACATCAGTCCAACAGGCTGGGAAGTCACAGCCACAGACCGCATCACTTGGAGACTGGACGTCATGACGGGTAGCCAGACAAGTGAGAAGAAGAGAGAGGAGATGTTGGATAAGAAGCGAGAGCGCAGATGGCAGAGAAGAGCTTCGGTACCTACACAGCCGGGTGTCAACTACACCTGCACAAACTGTAACAGAGTCTGCCAATCAAAAACTGGACTTTATAATCACACCAGGCACTGCTTTTCAACCAGTGACTGACTTTGTGACACAAACTTTATTGTCTCTCGAGACAGGGAAAGGCCATGATGATGTGATCTTATGTTGCAAATTGATACTGTGATAAGTAAAGTTGTTTCAAAGAAAACAAATATTTGAGAATCTAATCAACCTAGTCTTAGGGTAATCACTAACGAAGTTAGATATCACTGAAATAACAGACCACCACCATGGAATAACAATCTGGAATAATTATCTATACCCTGCAAATTTAACAAAGTTTGCATTTAAGAAAGTTCAACTGTGTAGTTTACTTACCATAACAGTAGATGTTCGACCAGATCACTGCTGCAGTAGCCATTATATATGGGATGTGTATCTAAGTGACTGAATGGCAGGTAAACTACAAGCTGTCAGGAAAACATTCTCTAAGGCAAATTAAAAGGAGGGACAGCTGTAAATTGTGGAATATCTAACTGCAACAAATCATAATACATCTGCTGGGCAACAGGAAATTCATTCTAATCTCACTGAAAAACATCTTTCATTTTAAAAAACATCTTTCATTTTAAAAAAATGTTCAAAAAAAGAAAGGTCTTCTGAAGGGAAATATGGAAAAACACTTCCCTAAGAAACGGAATCTTCAGGTTGAGAAGAAAATCCTGAAGCATAACATTCACCTTCTAATCTCTGCTCTTCTGATTGAAATCTGAGTCAGAAAGAGAATGAACTCTATTTTCTCTTCTGAACAGGAAGTAAGGAAAGAAAAAGCAGAAGCAATGGGAATGAATAACATTGCCTCTTGTTTGCCTCAGGGAAGAGACAAGTGAAGGTCTACCACATAGCTAAGAAAGGAAGTCTGAGACTTGGAATGGTGTGCCTCCATTGGTTTGGAGCTGTTCCAGAGACATTCCCAGGAAAAGTGAACAAAAAAAATACTTCTCCTGTTCCTTTTTCAATGGACAGGGAAGTTTTGCTGGGATTTGCTAAGGAATTAATTTCTGTTTTTTTCTAGGATCCCAAAAGACTTGCACTTGAACTCCCATGGACACCGTTCGCCAAGCAAAATCTGAAGTGCCTGTCTGAACAGATTGGACTGGGGTCTGAAGAGAAAAAGGGGATCTTGGATTTAGGGGTCTGAAGAGAAAAAGGGGATCTTGGATTTAGGGGTCTGAAGAGAAAAAGGGGAATCTAAGGGATGAAAGTGCTGGATCCAATAGTTCTTCAAGTACCACTGAATTTTTCTCATGTTTAGTCTTGCTAGTGGTATCATGAAGATCATTAATGCCATAAGGCCCAGAATTTTGAGGAAATCTCTTGCTGAGACCACGTCTAGAGAGAGAGAGAAATCCAAGAAATGCCATCATTTTTTACTGTGTCTACCAACATGCTAGGAAAACAATTCATTCACAGAGTGTGAGGAATGACTTTTGAAGGTTCAATTTGAAACTTGGGTGGGAAAGGAGGGCTGTGACCTTGTCTAAGGACTCCAAGCACCTAGATACAGAATCTGCACAAATCAACTCATCTAAATAACAAAAAATGTGGATGCCTAGGGTTCTGCAATAGGCAACCACTTGGGCCAGACACTGTGTAAACACGCGAGGTCCAGTAGATAGCCCAAAGGGCAAATCAGAAAACTGATAATGCATGCCAAACACAGCAAATCTCAAAACTTTCTTGAAATTGAGAGCAATAAGACTATAATGAAAAGTATCCCTGAGATCTACAGTAACCATGAAACAGTTGTCTGAAAGCAACACTAAGACTGACTGAAGGTGAGTATTTTGAATTTCAGAACTTTTACAAAGGTGTTTGAAATGGGCAGCTCTAGTCTAGGGCAGGTCTTCAGGAGTGGTCCCTTTTGGGATCAAAGAGATTCTGGAGTAAAATCCTTTGTCTTTGTGCATCACAGATACCGATTCAATGACCCCTGCTTCTATCATATGATGGAGATCTGGAGGAAACAGCTCAGCCTGGTCTGGTGGGTGTGGGGGAATTCCCACTGAAGGGGAGAAGATTTTTCTATCCACTGCCAAATGTATCCTCTCTCAATTATCCTCAGAACCTATTTGCCTGAGACTATGAGTGGCTAGACTGCAGGGCTGAAAAAGAGCCTGGTGGAAGAGATGTAAGGGCAGGAGGTGGGGGTAGGGGGTGCTCTGTGACTTGGCATAGTCATTTATTTGCAGGGAGTTGATTATTTTTCATAGAAGAACATCTCAGGTTTGGTTTGAAAGATTATCCTCCTGTAATTTCTTTTTGGAGTCCAGACTTTTTTTGGCTAGGATTTTTGTTTGTTCTGCCCCTTGGAGGAAGATGTCTTATCTGGGGAGAAACTGGGTACAAGAAACATCCTGGACTCCCCATGCATTAATTTGCCTCTATCATCCAAGTGTTTGAGACTGTGTAACTGAGGGCCCAAACACCAATTCAGAACTTAAAGGAGCATTCAAAATTTTAGCTTTTAAATCATCACAGAAATTCTGATTATGTAACCAAGCATACCATCATAATACAACAGAAGCAGTAGCACTTCTCAAGACGGTATCAACACTTTCAACAACATCTCTCAAAGCGTTTTGAAATCAGAGTCAAATCAGAAAACATTTTATTCATATCAGACTTTTGATCTGCAGGCAAAGATGCAGCAAAATTATCCGTACTGTATGCATACTGTAAAATAAATTTCCATATATAGCCTTGAAAATTTAACATTATAAAGATTAGATTACTAGAATGAGACACCCTTCTTCCCCAAAGATCTAAACATTTTCCCTCTTTATCAGGGAGTGTTGGATTAAATGAAGCCAAAGCCTTTTATTTGAGCAAGGCAGCTGGGTCAGCAGTCAAATGAGAAAAGAGAACTGTCATAACTGCAGAGACCCTACATTTCTCTGAGACTTGTTAGTGATTGCTGGAATAGATGCTGGTGTCCTGCAAGCAGCTTTATACATCTTCCATGACCAGTAAGAGAAGGGGATAGCCAAAGAACTGGGCAACTTGTCCACTGTAAGGACATATACCCTTGCCTAGCTCTGGGAGAGTTCCTGATTGCTCCCAAGCAAAAACATTCCGTTATCTAGCAATTATCTGAAGAAAATGATGAATGCATGGGTCCCCTCAAATTATCTATGGTATGATCCCCAGCTTTTCTTAACAGAGGTAATATATAATTATTGATAATGGCATGGGTATAGCCAATCTATAACAACAAGGGACAGGTTATTTTGATAACAAAAAGGGAAATTGGCCCACAAGGGCAGTTAACATAGTACTTAGCTATGAAAAGTAAAAGCTTGTGACTCAAGCTCAGGTTCACTTTCTGAAGAATCTGAGTGACAGGATTCATGGTAACCAGGAAATCACCATTGTCCCCATCAGATTTCTCATCATTCTCTGAAACAGAAAGGTCTCCAGCTAAACTAGCAATAAAGCTATGTATGGGAATTCAACTACTGGAATAAGCTGTCTGCAGAACACTCAGTCAGGGAAACTACATCAGGCTTATAAATAGCTATAATCTGATTAGTTGTATGACAAAGCTTTGGTTCTTTTTCTTGTGAACTTTACTACAAGATAAAATAAATGGGCACAGAGTATTACATCTTGTTAGGGGTCTTTTACCATGCAGACTACTCCTGCACCTACAGGGTTTGGTTCTCCCATACCTACACCAGGTACCTGAACAGCCCTGGAGGATGCATCTAAACCCTGTTCCATAGTGGCTGACACAGCTCTACTAGAGATGGTGAAAGATACTAGAGATAGAAAAGGTGGTCTGTGGGTCGAGCAGTGGTCCCAACAGAATCACTAACTGTGGACTTAGTCATATTTTTATTTATTTTTTTTTTTATTTTTGTAGGTGGTATTGGAATTGACTGTGTGTGTGTGTGTGTGTGTGGAGGGGGGGGGGGGTACCAGAATTAGGATCCATCAAGTCAAGGGAGAGAACACCAGACAGAATAATAAACTGAGAATACTGGATGATGTATCACAATAAGCACTTAAAACTTTCTAGTAACAAGTATGTCCCTACACAATAAAACTGCCAAACTATGCTATAATCACAAAAAAGTTGAAAATGTGTTCAGAATTCCTTTACAACTGACAGAAGTTAAAGAATTTCCATTACACAGAGTCTAAACACCAAAGCAACCAGTGTTAAAAATTAGTTCCACACACTAACATTAAACTGTCATAAATAATGTTTAGTAGCAATTTAAACTATATTTTCTTGTCAGAGAAAGTAAAATTTCCACAGTTCATTCAAATAAATTAATTTACGGTAAAACTGTGATCCAATGTTAGAAACACACAGAGCAGTGGCATACATAATAGTAAATAATGTATAAATGCTGAAAAATCCAAGTTCTGCAATCTTTATGTCAAAAGATGAAAATAAAGCAGAGAAACAACAGTAAAGACAGGAGATTAATTCTCATTTCTGACTGTACGAGATAGCCCCTACTATTTAACAGCACATATACAAACTGCACTTCTGAGAGAAATTCTGAAAACTTCCTCAGAAACAGTAAAAATAAGCATTTGCCAAAGATAGAAGCTACATAAACAATGCTACAAGCAGAAATTCCCACAGGAATTACTGTAAATGCTAACAGAAATAAAATGTTAAAATATTTTTAAATAACCATAAAAAAGAATAATAAATCTAACAACAAAATGAGAAGAAGGGTGTCACCAAATGGGGTTCATCTGAACAGTAAGCTGGAAAAATTAGCAAGGGACTTTGTGAAGAGCCAGAGGACTTCCTTCTTTGGATGGCAGAAAAAGACTGAAGACTCAAGTCCTGTGACTGCTGAAGGTTTTCTCTCTCAGAATATGTTTTGCCAATCAGCTGTCATAAGGAGAGAGAGGGAGGGGAGTCTGAGTTTTTGAAAACTGGCCAGTGCTGGGTTACCTTGACAGACAAACGAAAGTTATGTACTTACCATAATGATAAATCTGTGTTGTCTCATCTGGTTCCCTGCATGTGTTGTCAGATCCGATTGGAACTGACCTCAGAACCATTCCTGAATCTTTCTGATCCAGGGCTCTGACTCTTCCCCTAACCATAATTCCCTCCACTCCACCTAGGTACCTCAGATCAAGTCTGGCTCACCAACTCAAACTTAGAAATAAAGATACCTTACAGCCTAACATCACCAAATACAACAAAAAAAACACAGTCAGACAGGACTGGTCCCAGACAAGATCAATGTGAAGCTCATCTGGTCAACAGAAGTCAATGAGTAAGAATTTGGAAGGGGGAAGGCTGGAGGGAGGTTGAACTGGATAAAAATCCAACAACACAGATATATCATTATGTAGTGGTAACTACATAACTTTCATACCCAGTGTTGTCTATTTTCATTTCATTCAATGTGCATGACAGATTCCCAAGCTGTTATTAGCTGAGTGATACCAAGGAAGGACGTTCCTGAGAATGGTGGAACCAAAGGAGGAATGTGATCTAGATTGCACATCCAGTTTACAATGAGACACAAAGGTGTGCACTTATGACCAAGCTGTAGCAGCACAAATGGTATCTACGTCTACTCATAAAGGCTGCTGAAGTGGCTATTGCTCTAGTGGAATTAGCTTTGGGTTTGGTTTGCAGGGATAAACCCTTTTTGTCATAAATAAAAGAAATACAATCTGAGAACCATCTAGAAAAGGTGACTTTAGAGACTGCCTTGCCTAATTTAGCCTAGAAAATGTATTGAACAATTGATCAGATTTCCTGAAGTAGTTCATTCTGTGAAGGCAGAATCTAAGCTGACGATAAACATCCAACGTGTAGAATATATTCCACTTTGTTAGGAAATCTGTGGGAAAAAAACAACACTGGTAGGTCGATTGCTTGCCACCTTTGGGAGAAAGGATACATTAGTTCTTAAGGACACACTGTCTTTGTGAAAAATTAGATAAGCGGTGTTTGCAATTAAGGGCTTGTAAATCTGTCTAACCGATGGAATGGGTGAAAGTAAACTAATCTTCCAAGAGAGAAATTTCAACTCTGCTGATGCTGCTGGTTCAAAGGGGAACTGAGTTAACACTAGGAGCAAGACACTAATATCCCAAGGAGGTATCGGGTCTCTGACTGGCAGTCATAGAAGGAATCCTCCTCCTCACAAAAAAGCTTTAGAGACTTTAAGAGATGCTATGATGGTGTCATTCTCACCTATGTGAAAATCAGAAATTACAGCATTTGTACTTTAATAGTGGGAAAACTAGAACCACTATAGAAATGTCAATATAGAAGGAATTGTAGATGAAAAGGGTCTATATCCCTTTTGTCAGTACCCATATGGAAAATCTTTTCCAATAGCTATGGTAAACCTTCTTCATGGATTGTTTTTGAGAAGCTGAAATAATCTGAATAACTGATGTTGGGAGAGCCTGATGTCTCTGGCTACAGTCAAAACCAGGAAAAAAAACAAGTGGTTAGTTTCATGGAGTTTTGATACAGAGGAGGCAATTCAGCTGGGTGATTCAAAAGATTTGGATATTGATCCAACATCCACGCGGGATGTACTAGTTGAGGCCACAGAAAGAACCATGTTTTGTGGGTGCCAGAATGGAACAATGAGGATGACTCTAGTCTTGTGCTTTCTTGCTTTCTGAATAAACTTGTTCATTAGGGCAATGTGGGAAAGGCATAAAGAAGACCTGGAGGCAAACTGTGGAGGGATTATGACAAAGTAACTGCAGCATTTGTTGTTCAGGTAAGATGCAAGTAGATCACAGCAAGGTTGGCCCTAGCAAGTGAAAATTAAAGTTGCCATGGGTGCACTGAAGGACAACTCATGAAGCATCAAAATGGTTCTGCTCAACTTGTTCACCAATGCATTGGATCTCCCCAGAATGTGTGCTGCTATTATAAATCAGCGTGAAGACACTGCCCATTGCCATACTCTCACTGCTTCCTTAAAAAGACGATAAGATCATGTTCCTCTCTGTTTGTTGATGTACCTGACCACCACCATATTGTCTGTCTGCACCAAAATCACACCTTTGGGGACGAAGGCCTGAAATGCCTGCAACACTAAGAGGACTGCTCTCATATCCAAGACATGGATATGTTTGTCTTTAGATGTGACCAAGAATCTTGGACCATCCTGTCTTCAAAGTCCACCCCACCCACCTCATCCCTCCAGAGAAGGATGGTGTCTTGTGGTTACAGTAGTCAGCATTTGATCCTGGCAAAAAGGTTGACCTTCCATTACCAAAGGAAACTTTATCTACCAGCTGATATGATCTTTGCATGTTTGAGTAATGTGAATCTCAGTATGAAATCGATTATTTTGAAACCAATGAACAGAAAAAGTCCATTGCGGTACACTCATGCGGAATCTGGCTAATGAAACCAGCATAATTGTAGAGACCATCAACCCTAACAGCTGGAGAACCAGCCTTGCTGAGGGGAATGGATGTTAAATTACCTGAGCAGCTATCAGATGAAGGGAGAGCACTCTGGTGGTCGGTAACCTGGTCAGTTGTAAGAAAGTGTCCAGGTGGCATCCAATGAACTCTGTTAGCTGTACTGGAACTAAGTGACTCTTGGCTAGGTTTATTGTAATGCCAAGATTTTGCATTAAATGGAGGAGACAGTCCAGATGATGCAACAGCAGATCTCTGGAGATAGTGGTAAGGAGTCAATCTTTGAGACATGGAAAAACTTGGATCCCTAGCAGGTGAAGAATACCTACAACCACTGCCATCAATTTAGTAAACACCCTGGGGCTGTGGTAAGACCAAAAGGCAGTGCTCTGAACTGATAACACCTGGTTTCCAGCCGAAAATGGAGAAATCTCCTGAAATGCTTCTCTGTCTTTATGTCACAGTAGACATCCTGGAAGTCTATGAAGCACATCCAATTGTCCTTCCTCAGAAAAGACAATATAGCATGAATTATGACCATCCAGAAGTTTGTCTGTCTTATAAACTGATTTAGATGAGTCAGATCCAGAATAGGTCTGAGTTCCCCTGTATTCTTGAGTACTAAAAAGAACCTTGAATAGACTCTGGACTCTAAATGGGGATGACTGGATGACTCTTTTCCAACAGCTTGCAGACGTCTGCTGCTGTAGGTTGCCACTGACTAGGTGGACCACCAGGAACTACCTTCTTTTTTACAGATGAAAAAGAAAAGGGAATTTAACAGCTTTTGGATATTATGTTCATCACCCAAGAATCTATTATGTTTTGCCAGGCTTGTGGGTGCATAGATAAGTGCCCCCAACTGCCTTCAGACTGTAGCAGCCAGGCAACCTTTCAAGAGTGCAGGTAGGGCTTCTCAATGAAGGAAAAGTAAAAGCCCTCTGCCACTTGGGTGACATCCATTAGAGTAACCTCCTCCACTGCCAAGATAAGCTCTGTCCCTACGAGTGTCCTGATAAAACCCTGTGACCTGGAGAACCATATCTTCTTCTCACCCCTCTGATTCCTAAAGAATGTTCGTTGAGGAGTGGGAAAACAGATTTCCACTGCAGAGAGAGTTTTACTATCCTCCTATCTGCTGGTTACTCTCTCTTTAGCCTCTGGTCCAAAACTGTGGCACCATGGAATGGGGCATTGACAAAGGATGACATGAAGCCTTCCATGAAATCACAAAGGCACATCCATGCATACAGGTGCATGGTAATGCTGGTGCCTGTTGCCCTGGCTGTGCTATCAGCTGTGTTAGACAGCAGGTGCATGGTCACATTTGATAGAGTGAAGGTAGACAGCCGGATACACTGTCCTCTGGCAGGTTACCTGAGAGAGACTTGGTAAGCTCTTTGTTCAAGTCTCTCTGGAAGCATATGACATGAGCCAAACAGTTGAGTGCTCTGATGGCGAAAGTCGCTGAAGTATATGCTGGTTTTCTGAACCTGCCCAGTGCCCTAGACTCTCTGTTATGGAAATGGACACAAGAACTTTCTTCAGATGGTTCCTTCTGGATGGGTGCTGCTTTCACCATGGCATCTACTGGTGGACTTCTGCTCCAATGCCTTCTATCTTTAGATGCTGCCAATACTTTGCCTGGTTTCTTTGGGATTGGTTCCACCATGTCAAGGTCCTTTCATGCCCACTGAGCCATAAGATCAATAATGGGATCAATGGGTAGTACAACCCAAGATGAAGCTGGTCTAGAAGCAAAAGCTTTAAAAGAACATGGTCTCGTCTGGTGAAGGGTTACCTGTAGACCACCTCCCTTGTTGCTTCACAATTCAAGGATCTCATCAATGGTGACATTTTCTGAGGGGGACCTAGGGGACTCTCAACTTCATCCAAATCCATATCTTCAGTATAAGACTCTGGAGATGAGTTTATATGCTACAGTTTGCATTTTTGTTTGCTATGAACCTGTACTGGTATATGATCACACTGGGAGCTCACATGGTAAGCAGTCTTGGTTGCCCGATGTAATGAATGCCCCTGTCAGAGAGAATGAGAAGCAGCATTCTCTTGGCATTTGTTTGAAGCCCAGCTGGGGGGTAATGTCTTTTCCTTTGGTCCAGCCAAAACAATTTCAAAAACCTCAAAGGCCAAGGCCCCAATCCTGTCCAAATAAGGTCTCCTGTCTGAAGAGAAAGGTAACTCCTCAGTCTCAGTGGGTCTTGGCCCCAAGACTGAACTTGGACCTCTGCTGTTGAGGGCCAGTTGTGTCCTGGCACTGCCGACTTGGCTCCAAGACTCTTCCCAATCTGAAAGTATCAGAGTTGAAGTAGCTTGAATTGTTGGTTCTGACAAAGGTTCACTGGGGCAAATCAGATCCAGTATAGCTGGATCCAATGGATGGGCCAGTACCCGGTGCATTCAGAGGTAAAGACACAGAGAGAATCCAAAGTTGAATCTGAGTTCTCAGAAACTCCCTCATCATTCTACTGATGTCAAGTTCAGTAAGGTCACTGAATGATCACAGAGACCTCAAAGATGAAGCCACTGAAGGTGAACTTGAGTAAATTTCTCCTGCAATGTATTAGAATGTAACCTCAGGCTCACCGGTTCTGGGGAGAATCAAGGCATAGGACAGGAAGGTTGGACCCAAGGACCTGACATCTCTGACTTCCAAAGAGTTTTCGGATGCAGACCGACTGAATCTGTGAGATCTGGAGACCTTTTCCTGGACTACTCCATTTTTTCCTTGTTAATATTGCCCTTCTGTTTGTCCTTACATTTTGGTTTGGCTTTGTCTTGTTTCTTTGCAGTTGATGCAGCAGGAACAGATGAGGTGGAAGCAGCATAATGGGAAGACACTGTCAGAACAGGGAGAAGGCCTTTAAAGATTAATTTATCTCAACTTGTTTGAAAAACCCTGGAGTAAAAAAGAGGCACAGGCTTCGCAATCTGTGTCTAAAGTGGCAGGGCCCAGACATTATATGCACAGGGAGTCCTGACATGGAATTTTATGCCCACAATCCTCATATTTTTAAATCCTTGGCTGTCAGACATCCTGAAAACTAAATCTACACCTAGAAAAAAACACACACAGAAGATAAAATGTCAATATACACTATTTGCACAATATAATTAACAGTTAATGAGGGTATAAAGACAAAAAGACTTAGCTGCAAAAAACTACAAGAAAGGACCGATATCTAAACTCTATATAAAACGCACCACTGGCTAACCTAATAGACTACGGGACATTAACACTGCGTACAGAGGAAAAAAAAAACATCTAAGGGAACAAATGTCTCTTATTACTAAGAAAAAATAACTCTCTAAATAGCTAACTATCAAGGCTACTTAACCCTAAAGCTAGAGACAGAAACGTTCTCAGTAGAAGAGATTTAGAAAAAACTTTATCTGTTTTAACTGCTGAAAGAGTATTCTTATCTTGAGAATGGAGCCCTCACAGAACACATCTGATGCTTCAGGTGGCAAATGAGATCAGAGTTCCCTAGGTGGAGTGGATGAAATTATGTGTAGGGGAAGAGTCAGGATTCTGGATCAGAAAGCTTCAGGAATGATACTAAGGTCAGGATCTGGCAACCTACACACTGAATTGGATAAAAATCATCATCGGATCCCAAAATGCCACTGAGGCAGTCAGGAATTTGAACATCTACTGTTACAGGTAAGCAGAATGTACAGTTGAATAAAATCTTACCATAACAGTAGATGTTCTTCACTGTTACAGTATTCATAACAGTAGGGATCCCCTGCCAAGGGCAGCCTGACATCCAGCCTGTAAACCAAAGTACATAGGTTGCTTTAAGGTGCACCATACATCACACGTATGCTCCTTGCATAGCACAGGATACAAAGGTGATAGTAGGAATGCCAGCCCAAGGAAAGAGAGGTAATCAGTACATCCAGAAGAGAAATGGACCAGTGGGAGGAGGAAGGGAATGAATACTGCAACAGTAAAGTGAAGGACATCTACTGTCATGGCAAGATTTTACACAAATTTACTATGTCCTTCCATATCACTGTTGCAGTATTCATAACAGGAGGGGGACTGCCAAAACTCATGAAGAGCCTTTGGAGGAGGAAAGACCAGCAGAGCCCTCTATGAAGCCATGAAGAATTGACCCAACAAAACCAGCTGTAGCTCTAGAGATTCCATCCAACTTGTAGTGCTCTGTAAATGTATGCAAAGAAATCCAGGTTGCTGCCACAAGAACAGAGTTAGTATCCAAACCCTTGAAAAAAAACAAAAGAAGAAGCCACAGCCCTAGTAGAATGAGCCTTAACACGAAAAGGAAGGATCTTACCATGAAAAGAATAACAGAAGGAAATAGCTTTTGAGATCCAAGAAGAAATAGTTTGGTTGTATACAGCTATTACTAGGGACCTAGGATGAAAAGAAATGAACACCTTATCAGATTTCCTAATAGCCTTAGTCTTATCCAAACAAAATCTTGAGTTGTCTATACACATCCAATGTGTGCAGCACCCTCTCACTGGAAGATTGTGGAGAGGGGAAAAAAGTGGGCAAATGAATGGACTGATTAAGAGACAACTCATTAACCTCCTTGAGCATAAAATAAGGATTAGTACGCAAGGACACCCTGTCCTTATGAAACACCAAAAAAGGACGACAAGCCATAAAGGCCTTGAAGCTCAGACACCCATCTGGCAGAAGTAAGGGCCAACTAACCATGCAGTCTTCCAAGAGCAATGTTGCAAGGAAGCTGAAGCAGCAGGCTCAATAGAAGCCCGAGTCACATTTTCCAAAACTAAATTAGGATCCCCAGGAGGAAGAAAAGGCTTCCTGTGAGGCCTAATATGAAGAACACCTTTAAGAAATTGTTTAACTTCAAATCTAGAAGCCAAAGGAGGAGGAAAAAGACAGATGAGCAGAAACAACATATAAGTGGGGCTTAACACAAGAATAGGCCAACCCAGCATTCAGCAATTCACACAGACAGGAGAGAACCAAAGGAACATCTACAGAAAGTGTATCCAGGTTATGAAAAAAGACCAAACAGAAAACCTCTTCCATTTGGATAGGATTTTTTAGTAGTGGGTTTCCTGGTGGTCTGAAGGACCATAAGAATATCATCAAAAAAAAAGTGTCTATGTGGAATCAAAATCTTATCACCCACAGTGTCAGCTGAAGAGTGGACAGGTGTGTAAGGATGAGAGATCCCTTTGTCTTGTGTGAATATGTCCACCCTGTGATGTAACTTGTGATGACTGCCCTTGGCTAAATGCAGAAGAGGAACCAATGCTGTCTCTGCCAAAAGGGAGTCACCAGAAGATTTTGGGAGTATCCTGTTGAATTCTAAACAGGACTTTTGGAATGATGCGAAGGGGATGGAAAGCATAAAGATATATCCCCTTCCACCTTCCAAACCAGAGTACATGGGACTCTGACAAAACAGAGGAAGTTGTCTGTTCAGAGGGGAGGCAAACGCATCTATTTGAGGAGTACCCCACCGGTGGACAATGTCCAGAAACACATCCCTGTGAAGCATCTATACATAGGATTGAGTTAAGGATCTGCTCAGAGTGTCTGCGACAATATATTGACCTTAAAGAATGTAAACTGTCAGATCCCAGACCAGAAGTGCCAAAAGGCAAAGAAGATAAGATCTTGTCCCCCCTGTTTATTTACATACCATATCACTGTGGTACTGTTTGTAAATACCTTAAGAGGCCCTGGAGAGAAAAAGAGGATGAAAAACAGAGGTGGCATCTCTTTGCCAATGATGTGCTCTTTCTGCTGAAGAGGTGACCACATCCCCTGCACCTTTAGGGAGCCAAACGCTGCTCCCCATCCCACATCTGAGGTGTCTGTGAACAGCTCCTGAGAGGGAAGAGGGGGATGAAAGGGAAGCCCTGGGTTTCGAGATAACTGTTGAATCCAACACTAAAGTTCATTCTTGAGACAAGGAAGAAGAGGAACTACAAAGTCTAGGGGGTGCACATGTTGAAGCCAAACTGGCTTCAGAAACCACTGAAACTTTCTTATGTGGAATTTGGCCAGAGGGAGCATAGGGTTGGTGATTGCCATGAATCCCACAGCTCTAAGAAACTCCCTGGCTGTGGCAGAGGCCAGCGGAAGAAGATTAAGTCCTTGGGAGGAGGCAGAGATGCCAGCAAAGGCACTGTCTGAATCCTGCATCGCAGAAAACCATAGTCCAGAGAAGCACTCAGAAAAGACTTTTTGAAGTTTATTGTGAACCCCAGGCTTTGTAAAAGAGAAATGGCAAAATTAAGATTTGTAAGAGGATCTCTGGAGAGGACGTCTGAAACAGAAGGTCATTCAAGTAAGGAAATACTTGGATCGCCTGAATCCTGCAAAAAGCAATCACAGGAGCTTGGCATTTGGTGAATACCCCTGAGGCAGTAGAGAGACCAAAGGGCAAAGCAAAAAACTGGAAATGCCAGGAAGCGACAGAGAAATATAAAAACTTCCTAAAAAGGGGTTGAATAGGGATATGGAGATAAGAAACCAAAAAAGCCTGAGAAGCAGCAAAGGGAACGAAGTCTGAAGGGATAACATTTGAAAGGAAAGAACCTTCCGAAAAGTATTCAGGTGAGAAAGATCCAGAATGGGTCTCCAAGTGCACTCTTTCCTTGGGAATAAGACATTCTGGAATAAAACCCCTTTTCTCTTTAAGCAGCTGGAACCTCTTGAATAGTTCCCTGAGTCAAAAGATCTTGAAGCACCTCTGGAAAAAAGCTTAACTGTTCTTGAGGTGGTTGAGAAATGCCCATGAAGGAGGGAAGAGACTTCCAAACCATAACATACCCTTGAAAAATGATGGAAAGAATCTTGTTTTATGCCTGGGAAGAATCAGGTAGTCAGACAACACCTGGTTTATCAGGAAAAAAAGGCTTTGAAGCCAAAGGGGTCAGTGTAGACAGCTGGGGGAACCCTACTACCACCTTTCTTGCTTTTAGGAGGTCAAGGAGACTGGCTTCTAACAAAAGACGATTCAGTACAGTAATTTCTCTGGAACTTAAGCACTGGTGAAACAAAAAAAATATATATGTTTCAGGTCCTGTAACTCCTTGCCCTTCTCCTGCAGGGACTTGAACAAATCAGCTGCAGCAGCACCAAACATTTGTTGTCCAAAGGAGCATCCATCAACTTAGTCTTAATATCATCAGGCAGAGGTTGAAGCCATAGCCAGGAATATCTCCTCAAAACAGAGCCAGAAGCAGCAGCCCTAGAGGAAGCATCTGCTGTATCAAAACTACATTTAAATGAATGGTGGGCTACCAGGAAAGAAGCCCCAATGAGAGACAAGGCAGAGGTCTTACCCTCAGAATCAGGAAGGTCAGAAAGAACCTGATAAGACTGAGAAAGGAGAGTCAAAACATATGTGGTCATATGAGTCTGATAACAGCCCGAACATCTAGGATGGCAGAAGTATAAACCTTTTTACCCACCGTTCCATGGTCCTGCTGTCCTTATCAGAAGGAAGAAGCTTAGTTGAGGGGAGTAATTTAGATGGCTTGTTGGATACCACAGAGACCACCACAGAGTCAGCAGATGGACATTTGTAAAGGAATTTGCAATCATCAGGCACTTTGTAAAACCAGTCTGTTTTCTTAGGAGCAGGGGGCCGAGAGTCTGGGGCCTGAGAATCAGAAGCAAAAGCATCCAGTAAAGCAGCCAAAACAAAAGAAACACCGTACAGGGTCTAGGAGACTCCATTTGAAGGAGCTCATATCATCTTCTCTGCACTTCAGACACTTGGGAACAATCCCATTTAAAGAACTCCATCAACCTGGCAACGTATCCCCAAAAGAAATCTCCTCAAAAGGAGATTCAAGACTAGTAGACTCCCCTTCTTCAAAACCATACTCCAGAGGGGAAAGCATCTGGGTAGAATAGGCCAAGGATTCCTCATCTGAATCCTCATCCTCTTCAGAGGAATCCTGATCCCTAGATCTTTTGAGAGGGGAAGAAGACCAAGGAAGAGCTGAACAGAGACCTCCCTGAGGAGGCTTCAAGGCCACAAGAGCATTGAATAAGCCCTATGTAAAATTCTGCCATTCATTTTGAGGGTCCTTTGGAGCAGAAGAAACATGTTTTGTCTTTTGCTTCTTTTTTAAGGGGACACCCACCTTATGAAACTTAGAAGGCTCTGATGGCGGCCTACACTCAATCATAGTTGGGGCTTCTGCCCTCACCAATATCTGAGGAACCTCCAGGCCCTTCGGTGATAATCAGCCTTGGTTCCCCCAGAACGTCCAAAATGGATGCCTGCAAGACCTCCAATGGCATGCAAGCAGCCGGCTCCATGCCGGCCTCGAAGACAGTCATGGTAGAAGAATCCAACCCAGAAACTGGGTGAACCTCTGGACTTTTTTCAGGCTTGAGAGAGATATCCGATATAGGAGGCACAGCCAAAGACTTCAACCTGACTTTTTTGGCCTTCTTCTTCGAAGACGGCTAACCCTCAGACCAGGAAGTACCCCCACAGCATCTTTTGCTAAAGTTTTAGATGGTGGTTTTCAAGATAAACAGTGAAGGATGAAAGACAACTACATAAAGTCTTTGGAACAAAAGCCTGACAAACTGTACTGCATGTATGATTGTGAGAAGCACCTAAACAAAACAAGCACTACTCGTGACAATCTTTATGGGGAATCTGTCTCCCACACTGGCATTTATTCTTTCTGGATGACATGAAACCCCACAACAAAGCAAATGTAAAAGTAAAAGAAGATAAGCAAAAAACCCCAACAGGACACTTATCTGAATAGCTAGGTACACCAGCAACAACTTAGGCGATCAGACCGATGATCAGCGATGGCGTTCGGACTGGTGGCAAAGAAGTTCTGAGGATGGTATGTCCAGACGTCATCTTTATGCCCTATGCTACATGAGGAGCATACATGTGATGTACGGCACACTTTAAAGCAACCTAAAGGCTTTGATATAGTGGCCGGATGTCAGGTTGCCCTTGGCAGGGGATCCCTACTGCTATGAATACTGCAACAGTGATATGAAAGGACATCTTATGCAACTGTATTTTTTCTTTTGCTCAGAGAGGGTAACCCTTCAGCTGCAGGAAGTGTCTCTCACCCCAAGTCCTTAGTAGCTGTAGGTGTTATACCAGAGGGAGAAGGGGAAAAAGATGAACGGTTGGAGGAACCAAGTCCAGCCACAGCAGAGTCACCCATTGGTAGCCGAGGCAAAACTAGAGCTGATTTGACAACAAAAGATCCTCGGACCATTTTCTTCTTCTCACTGACAAGTGAAGGAAGAACCAAGGAGACTGGTTAATGCTCCACAGGTCCAGCCACAAAGATAGGCAGTGAAGCCTGAAATAGTCGGTAACCCAATGTCAGTCAAAAAGACAGTTTTTAGTTAGAAACAAAGTGAAATTTCCAAAAAGCACCAATTCCTGCCCCTAAATCATAACCATAAATACTATAAAAGTAAACAAATACAATTTCAAAAAAACAAACAAAAAAAAAAAAAAACACACAAGATTTTACATTAAATGTTACCACAAGCATTTACTATAGTAAGAACTCCTCAGACAAGGATGCCAGTCCATACAAAATACATACCCTAGAACAAATATTAAACTCCCACAAAAAAACTCTATTTCTTCAGAAAAATATAGTGGAAGTTTTTTTTTACAGCATGGGATTTCCTGCCTAAGCTTAAATGATCTCTAGCAGATTGTGAGATCAAAGAAGCCTGCAGAAAGAGCACATGCACATTTCGGTGGTAAGAAAGCTCTCCAAAGTTTTTGGCATTTTAACTTCCTTTTATATACTGCTCTCTCAAGCTCCTGGCAGTTAAAAGACTATGTGGAAGATGCCCTTAAGCTTTGATAATCTGTCTGGACTGGTCATCTCCTTGGTGGATATAACGCAAATAAATTAGGCTACAGCAACAGTGATAATGTTGATCATCACAGGGTTTTACAATCAATTTAATTAACTTATCAATAATGCCAGAATGCAGAATGATATCATAGTCTTGACCAAGTCAAGTTATGCAGTGTAAACCGATTTCCTATAGCCCAATGCCTTGGTGAGTTGTTCAGAAAAGTTCACCATGTTTAGGAAGCAGAATCTACCTTTAACAAACCCAAAATGGCTTTGGTCCATGCTTTGAAGACTGCTAATGCCTATGTTAATGAGTTCAATAGTGATGTCCTCCAATGTCTTAGAGATAATGCTGGTGAGGCTTAACAGTGTATAGTTTTCCAGAACATTAGTGAGTTTCCCTTTGTGGACTGGAATGACTACAGCAGTTCTCCATATCTCTGGGACAAATGCAGTTGAGAAATAAGAGTAAACAGACTTAACAAACCAGCCAGCCAGTGTTAGGTGCCGACAAGAAGACAGCCTAGTACATTATTCAAAGCCATGGAGCCAGTATTCTTAGCCTTGGAAAGAGCACTTAGGACTTGCTCAGAGGTGATTGAGGGTATATGCATACTAATGTGCTGCATTTAATAAGTCAGAGATAAGGCAGTAAAGATGAGCTGAAGTTGCCCATTAAGATGTTGGCTATGTCCCCTGGACAGGAGAGGAGTATGCGATGTTATTTTGTATTAACTCTGAGCATTATTGTGTATTACTTCTGAGGTTCCTGTCATAGCAGAAGGTGGCTTTGTGGTTATCCTTAGCACTGGTAGCAATTCTCCTTTGATACTTGCTCTGGAGGATTTGATTTTGTTTCTAAGTTCAGTTCTAGATGCAGAGTGTTACTTTTGCTATTATGGGCTATGATTCTTCCTGAAAATGCAGTTTGTTAATACTGGGGTTCCACCTCAGGGGTTTGTTCTTAAATTTGGCATTACATTTATGCTTTAGGGGGGGAGTGAGGCCTCAATGCAAGCCTGAAGGTGGGCAAAGAACTTATCGTTGAATGTAGCCGCATTTGACATGGGGTCATCAGAGTGAGGAGGGTGTCTGGATTTTGCCTTGGCGTAGTCTCTGAAGACAGAGGTGTTACGAGGTAGCTCAGATCTTGCACTTAATGTGGTACTGCATGATGGTCAGAAATGACCAGTGACTTGACAAGCACAGGTACTGATCATAGAGGGGCTATGTTGGTGACAACACAGTCCAATATTTTTGAGCCCCTCAGGATTTGGACTAGTTGACATCAATGAAATCCAGATATCTTTGTGCATACTTATTTGTAATGGTGCAGGTTCACCAATTAATGGAGAGGTGAATGAAGTCACACAAGAGAAAGCTCTTGGGCTGTGCACTGATCGATGCAGTAGCTGGGAATAATGTGTTAATTGTGAAAAGGTTGTGGAGGAGTTTGAAGACATTCTCCTGCATTATAAGTCAAGAGGTGGAATGGTTTCTTAGGAACACATATATACTCTCTCTTCAGTTATGCCTTACAAATGAATTGTTAGGTCTGAAGGAGTGCTAGACATTAATTCCCTGCACTGCAGGGATGCTTTTGTTGTTGTGAAACCATGAAACACAAAAATGAAAGAAAGAAAAAAACATAGACCCGAAGTATAACAATTTATTGATTGAGTGCTTTCGTCCTCTATTATCTGGACTTCTTCAGAATAAAAAAGCCACATCCCACCAACCCTTTTACAGTTTAAAAAACACATTCACATATTTAATAAATTGCCCAATTAAACACTTAACATGTAAAGACATACACCTATAAAAGCACAAAACAGATCTAAGGTAGGGCAAACCAATAAATAATGATCACTAATCTACTAATAAATATGTATACGCATATGTTGTTGTTGTTGCGTCTTTCGGCTATTCCCGGTTAGGGGTCGCCACAGCGGAACTCCGGTCCGCTAATGATTGGTAGTTGATTTTTACGTGCTGAGTTACCAGCCCTGACGCACAACCTTCAACGAAGGTACGCCCATTCACGCATGTCTCCAAGCAGAAGATGCTCTAGCTGAGAATCGAACCGGACAGCGTCTTACTGTGAGGCAACAATGCTACCGCAGCACCACCACCGCGGGTTGTATATGCATATGTATGTATATAATATCTAAAATCATAAAGAGCTTAGACAAAACAATCAGCTTTTAACTTTAACACACTAGCCAAAGTAGTAGTCTCATTCAAACCTGGATATTTAGTGACATTAGTTCTTAACTGCCACTTAAGTTCCAGGAATACCAAAAAATCTTCATATGGTCCACCTTTTTGTCCCAAATCAACCTGCTCAATAACAGCAAATTTAAAGCCAAGGTCAGGATATTGTAACAAATGTTTGTACAAAGCATTCCCAACATCTTTTTTTATTTACATCATAATTGTGTTGATGAATCCTCTTCCTAAGGCTTAGCTTTGTCTTACCAATGTAGAATGCAATACAACACTTACACTAGGCCAGGTAAAAAACACCTTACTACCACAATAATACGTGTGGTGCAACTTAATCTCACCATAGCCTTCAACCACCAGGGAAGAAGCCTCAACAACATAAGGGCATTGGGCACAATGGCCACACTTAACCATTCTGCCCACTCGGTCCATACTAACCGTGTTTTCCAGCAACATTTTAAAACACATGTCATTTTTATACACAGTGACAGGTTTATTACCAACAGTTTTCAAATACTCCTGGACTACTCCAAACATCTTCCAATTTCTTTCCACTATAGACTTTAAATTAGCATTAAAAGTAAATTAGCATTAAAAGTAAAGACAAGAGATCTATTAATAGGGCTCTTGTCTTTACTTTTAATGCTAATTTTTATGATTTACAGTCTATAGTGGAAACAAATTGGAAGACTTTTTGAAGTAGACCAGGAGTATTTGAAAATGGTTGGTAATAAACCTGTTATTGTGTACAAAAAGGGACAGATGATTTAAAACATTGCTGGAAAATACTGTTAGTATGAACAGAATGGGCAGATTGGTTAATTGTGGCCATTGTGCCCAATGCCCTCATATTGTTGAGGCTGCATGCCTGGTGGTTGAAGGCTATGGGAAAATTAAGCTGCACCACAGGTATTATTGTGGTAGTAAGGGGGTTATTTACCTAGCCCAATGTAAGTGTTGTACTGCATTCTGCATTGCTAAGATGAAGCTAAGCATTAGGAAGAGGACTTCTCAACACAATTATGACATAAATAAAAAAAGACATTAGGAATGCCCTGTACAAACATTTGTTACAATATCCTGACCACGGTTTTAAATTTGGTGTTATTGATCAGGTTGATTTGGGACAAAGAGGTGGACCCTTTGTACCTTAACCCTCACTTGCAACAGGTGGAGAGACCACAGTGGTTTATCATCAAGAAAATACAGGGTACACAAAACAAGTCCTACATGGAAAGACCGAAAGCCCTGTCACTGTATTCTGTCTCCTACAGGCTACTAAGAGGTGGATTGTGCCTGGCTTACAAGACCGTCTGTGACCTGGCCCTGTTGGAAATGCTTCACATTTGTAAATCAAACTGCACGACGGTCACTCAGTCCAGTGATTGTAACCTAGCTTCTGACATGAACAAATCATGCTGGAGAGATAGATACATCTCCTAGAGACTGCCACTTCTCTGGAACAAGCTTCCAGTTCACGTGAAACAGAGCCCCTCCCTAACCCTCTTCAAACGCAACTTAGATCTATGGATGGGTGACCACAAATTCACTCCTGGTGTGAAATGCATGTCCTCATGGACAGAGGCAGTCTTTGTTAATTACCATAGACTCTTAAGCCTGTGAACGTCAGTCACCTAACCACTGACAATTGGGGCAACTCGAGATAAATATGGCTACACTTGTAAAGGCTCTACGGCCATTAGCCTAGTAACCTTCTATGAACCTATGAATTATATGAAGATTTTTTGGAATTCCTGGAACTTAAGTGACAATTAAGAATTAATGCCACTAAATATCAAGGTTTGAATGAGACTACTTCTTTGGCTAGTGTGTTAAAGTTAAAAATCTGTTTGTCTTGTGTAGGTTCTTTATGATTTTAGATATTACATACATATACATATATATGCATGTACATATTTACTAGTATATTAGTGATTATTTATTGGTTTGTTCTACCTTAGATCAATTTTGTGCTTTTATATGTGTATGTTTTTAAATGTTGTTTAACTGGAGAATTTATTAAAATATGTGAATTATGTTTTTAAACTATAAAAGGGTTGTTGGGATGTGGCTTTTTATTTGGAAGAAGTCCAGATAATAGAGGGCGAAAATGTCCAATCAATAAATTGTTATACTTCGGGTCCATGTTTTTTGCCTTCTTTCAATTTTGTGTTTCTTGGTTTGTTCAGTGTCTTGTGTGTTTTTGGGGACTATTGTTGTGAAACCATCTATATCTTCCAGAGGTAGGATTGTATGTAAGGTGTGCAACTTTTTTTTTTTTTTTATTAAGGCTTCTAGCAATGAGAGGTGCCACCTTAATTCATCCATTCACAATCACTTTTTCCCATTTCTGCACATGGGGTGGGGGTGTCACTTCCAACAGTGATAATCATCTAGAGCCAAGGTTTACACTGATGGGTGGCTAGCCCTGCACAGTAGCTCTTCCACATCACACTCACACTCATACCTATGGCTAATTTAGAGTATCAGGCCCACCTACTCCACATCTTTGGAATGTGGGAGGAAATACACCCAAACATAGGGAGGACATGCAGACTCTGCACTGAAGGCACCCCAGATGAGAACTGAACCGGGAAACCTCTTGCTGTAAGGCAAAAATGTTATCTGCCAAATATTGTGTTGATTTTGGTTGGCTAGACAGATAATTTGATAATAGTGACTTTGTCTAAAATAGGCACTATCAGGGAGAAAAAAAGTTTGGGCTAATATACAGAAGCCATTAGGAAATAGATGCAGACTATCAGCAGCAAAGCAGCCGAGATTATCAATAATCTTCTTCCAGGGTGATATATATTTTGGCTCCCCAAAGAATTATACCAGTAGCTAGGCCAATATGTCAATTATTCTTTTTACTGAAGCATCATTCTTGGCAACAGTAGGATAAATTTTAATACCAGTTTCACATCCATTTCAGATGTATATTCTGAGTGCTCCATCATGTTCCTCTTCATATGATCCAAAGAGGTACATCTCATGTCATTTACTCCCATGTGCGCAATGATGAGGTCATGTCTGTATCTGAGGTGAAGGATCTTGAAAGCCCTAGTGACACTGTGGATCCTGGCATCTGCAAAGTGACTGCCTTTGCTCAGCCTGATTAGTGGAGCAGAGTATAACTATGGAGTTATACATGACCAAGGTTCTGCCAGCTGTACAAGCTTGATCCTGGTGGCTCAAGGACTTCATGTGTGTTGGCTGTGTGATCTCCTTTTATGGCTGTATTTACTTTAGTGCCACACTGTTGATGCTGGACACCATGCAGGAGGTACTTTTGAGGATTTAAGCTAATGTCTAGACTTAACAGTTCTAGTAGGCTTGGGTAGAGTTTTTTTTTTTAACAGCATCACCAATTAGCATAAGACTGTTTTGTGCTTACAGTACATGGATGCTGCGTGTGTGTGGGTGGAGGTAAGACAGTGCTAAGCTCACTGCATGTAGCTGAGAGAGGAAAGCCACCAGTTTAGTTAAGCATTTACACCTCTCACAGATAAGAGTAATATGGATTAAGATGGAGTTTGTTTTTAGTGAGCATGAGGCCATTCTTACACTGCCTTAGGATATCATGTGCTATACGGCTGTTAATAGAAGAGAATCAGTCCACTACTTCTCCATTCTAACTAGTGCTACCATGTGATGATGATTAGTGAAAAGGCAGGGGGAATAATTCAGGGAATAAGTTTGCTGGGCTAGAGAAGCACAGGACTGCCCAGCTAGGAGAAGGATAGTACAGTTGTGTACACTTACCATAAATGTAGATGTTCGAGTGTCTCCACTGTTGCAGTCATCACTGTAGGGTTCTCCCCTGCCGGCAGGCAGTCCTCGGTCGGCCAGAATCCCAAAGTCTGGGTCCGGCATCGGCTGCTCAGCCATGCTCCCTGACGTCAGTGCGCCAGGAGTACAAAGCTGGCAGTCGACGCCATGTTCTTCAGTTTTTCTTGCCCCAGATGTCAGGTGTCCAAAAATGAGTATAACCCCATACCCTTTGCAAATACACCTCAGAAGAAGGGTGAAGTAGGGAACCACACAAAAGAAAAAGTAAGAGGGGACAGGAGGGAGGGTAACCCAGACTGCAACAGTGAAGACACTCGAACATCTACATTTATGGTAAGTGTACACAACTGTACTATGTTCATCGTGTTTCACTGTTGCAGTCATCACTGTAGGGTTGAATCCCAAAGCAGAAGAAAAGTGAGGTGGTCATAAAGTAGAGGGGGTGGCTAGAAGGCCCTGCAAGACTGGAGACGCAAAGCCTGCCCTAGACTTTGAGTAGAGTGGTAGATTGTAGTGCTTAGAAAAAGTATGCACCGAACTCCAAGTTGCAGCTTCCAAAATGTCTTTGGTAGGTACTCCCCTGAGGAAGGCAGCTGAAGTAGCAGCAGCCCTGGTAGAATGAGTCCTAATACTTCCTGGGATTTGCTTTCCATGGTGAGAGTAACAAAATCTGATTCCATGAGCGATCCATTTAGAAATGGTCTGTTTTGAAATGGCTTTGCCTTGGGAACTTGAAGCATAAGAAACAAACAATTGCTCTGTTTTCCTGATGTTCTTGGTTCTATCCAGGTAAAAACGAAGTTGTCTGTGCACATCCAAGGAATGCAAGATCCTTTCCCCCCTATTTTGAGGATTGGAGAAAAAGGTTGGCAGGTGAATAGTTTGATTTAAAGCCACTTTGGAAACCACCTTAAGCATGGAAGTAGGATTAGTCCTTAAAGACACCCAGTCTTGGTGAAAAATAATATAAGGTTCCACAGCCATGAGTGCTTGCACCTCCGAAACTCTCCTGGCTGAGGTCAAAGCTAACAGGATGGCTGTCTTCCATGATAAAAACTTGATGTCAGATGTGGCAGCAGGCTCAAAAGGAGGTAGAGTGAGTTTTTCCAAAACATAGTTGAGATCCCAGGCATGAATGGGTGGTGATCTAGGGGGCCTTAAATTCTTAGCTCCTCTGAGAAACTGTCTCATGAGTTGGTGGGAAAAGATGGGAGGGTCTGTATTATAATGAGCAGAGATAGCAGAGGCATGTATCTTTATGGAAGAGAAGGAGAGACCCTTATGTAATAGGTCTGTCAGGTATAGTAAAATCAGAGGAATATTAGGAGTAAGAGGATCCAAATCCTGATCATGCATCCAGGTGCAAAATCTTTTCCATTTTCCTGCATAAGATTTTCTAGTACTAGGGCGTCTGGTTTCTAAAATGACATCCATAACCTGCTTGGGAAGGAGAGGATTAATCATAGACCCTGAATTAGCCAGGCTGCCAGGCTAAGAGTTTTGACATGAGAGTGCAGAACCTGACCCTGGTGTTGGGACAAAAGATTTGGAGGCTGAGGTAAAACCCAAGGGGGCTCCTGTGAAAGATTCATCAGTGTTGGGTACCAAAACTGTCGAGGCCAATTTGGGGCCAGTAAAATTATCATCTTGGGCTTGTCCTGCTTGATCTTTAATAACACCCGTGGAAGAAGAGGTAGAGGCGGGAAGGCATATCCTGAGAGGTTTCTCCAACTGAATGATAGTGCATCCACTTTCCATGCTAGCTCATGGAATGTCCTTGTGCAAAAAATCCGTAGTTGATGGTTGAGGGGGGATGCAAAAAGATCTATGTGCGGGCAGCCCCAGACTGCTGTAATCATCTTGAATATGTCGGTGTCCAGCATCCATTCGTATGGGTCTGACAGGATCCTGCTCAGACTGTCTGCCAGAATGTTTTGTTTCCCTGGTAGGAACTGAGCTTGTAGGTCCACTTTGCAAGCTTGAGCTGTGTTCCATAGAGTCATGGCTAGTCTGCAAAGGGGGTAGGAATGTGAACCCCCTTGCTTGTTTATGTACCACATAACTGTGGTGTTGTCTGTCCGTATCAGTAGTTGTCCTGGTTGTAGAAAATCCCTGAAGGCCAAGAGAGCATTCTGAGCAGCTAACATTTCCTTTAAATTGATATGCAGGTGCTTCTGATCCTTTGTCCAAAAGCTTTGCAGACATTTTCCCTGCAAATGTGCTCCCCATGCGTAATCTGAGGCGTCCGTGGTTAGTATCTGGGCTGGCTGGAGGCAGACTGAAGGCTTTCCCTTTGTTGTGAATACATGCCTTGGTCCACCAAAGGAATTCCTTTTGTGGACAAGGCAGGACGGTGATCTGTGTCTCTAGACTGTGGCAAAGCTGGGACCATACACTTTTTAGGTACCGCTGTATTTTCCTCATATGTAGTCTTGCATATGGTATGAGAAGGATGCAGGAGGCCATGTAACCCAAAGCCTGCAGGAATTTCCTTGCAGATAGCTGAGTTAGTGACGCCAAGGTTTTGAAAGTTGAAGCCAGTTGTAATTGTTTTTCGGATGTCAGAAATGCCATCTGGGTTGTTGTGTTTAGAAGAGCACCCAAAAAAGTCATCTGTTGTGAGAGTGTCAAATTTGACTTTTTTATGTTCACAGTGAATCCCAGGAACTTGAGAAGATTCTGAACAAATTCTAGATGCTGGAGTAAGACATCCTTGCTGTCTGCTTGAATAAGGCAGTCGTCCAGATAGGGGTAAATTTGAATTCCCTTGAGTCTGCAATAAGCTACTACTGGTGCCAGGCATTTGGTGAAGACCCTGGGCGCAGTAGACAATCCAAAGGGCAGCGCAGAGAATTGGTACTGCCTCAAGCCGGCCTTGAACCTGAGGTATTTTCTGCACTCCTGTCTGATAGGAATGTGTAAGTAAGCCTCCTTTAAATCCAGTGTTACCATCCATGCATTTTTGCTCAACATTGGCAGTAGCTGCTGCAGAGTAAGCATCTTGAATTTTGGTATCTCCAGGAAAGTGTTCCAGACTGACAGATCCAGGATGGGTCTCCATGAATTTTGCTTTCTGGGGACTAGAAAGAGCCTTGAGTAAAAACGTTGCCCCATTTCTGAAAGTGGAACCGGTTCTATGGCCCTCATAGCCATGAGGGCTTCCACCTGGTTTAAGGCCTCTGACCATTGATGTTTTGGTAGGTCCAGCCATCCGTTTGGTCTTGGTAGGGTATGAAAGTGGAATTTGTAACCTCTTGAAACCACATCCAGAACCCACTTGTCTTGGGTTATGCAAGTCCAATTTAGGTGAAAAAGAAAGAGTTTTCCTCCGAGAGGGGCTTCCAGGAAAGAAGTTCCTGCAGCCCAGCAGGGGGAGTCATTGAGCCTGTTTTCTATGAGTTTGAAGCCTGTCCTCTCCACCCCTAGGGGTGGAAGCAGTCCACTGTCTTGATCTGTAGGAGGTCTGCGTTTGGGACCTTCCTCTGGAGCGTCTATATCTACCCCTCTGAGGCCTGTCTGAATAGGGAAAGGACCAATTTTTAGTTGGCCAATTCCTACTAAATCTGGGGGGGCTGTACTTGTAAGAAATCCTTAACCGTTTGCATGGATTTAGTCTTATCCTCCATCTTCTTTATCACCTCTTCAGCCTTAGATCCAAACAAAACATTATGCTGAACAGGTGCATCCAGTAACTTAGCTTTCACTTGATCAGGCAAGTTTTGTTCCTTTAACCAAGCATGTCTTCTAATGACTGTGCCAGAGGCAGCAGTCCTACAAGAAGCCTCCAAGGCATCAAAACCACAATGTAAACCATGCTTCCCTACTTGTTCAGTGGCATGCATCAAATCATGTAATTCCTTATTATCTGCACATGCGGAAATGGAAGCTAGCTTTTGTTTCATAACAGACAGTAGAAATTGCTGGTATTTTAGCATATGAAATTGACAGTTTAAAGCCCTAATAGATAAAGTTGCAGAAGTGTACACTTTTCTGCCCCATCTCTCTAAAGCTCTGGAATCCTTATCTGTCAGAATGGGGTTTTTAGTAGAAGCGGCCTTAACCCCCTTAGGGCCCTGAGAAATGGTTTCAGGATCAGCAGTAGGATTCTTGAATAGGAACTGGTGAGAATTAGGGACCCTATAATATCTGTCTGGCTTAGCAGGTGCTGGAGGAAAAGAGTCAGGAGTTAAGTTAGCCTCAGAAAAGGCATCATCCACAATATCCAAAATAGGAGGGATAGCCAGGGGTCTGCGTTGGGGAAGAAGAAGAAAATCCCTAAGTCTTCTCTTAGATTCCGAGTACTCCTGTCCTTCCCAGTGAAAATGTTCCCTCATTTCATGTAAAGTTTCCCCAAATGAAAAATCCTCAGGGGGAGAAGCTGAAGGAAAGGATTCCTCAGCATCAGAATCCTCATAAGGAGGGAAAGAATAATCCTGGTCAGATGAAGACACTGAAGAAATAGATGCCTGATCAGAAGAGTCATAATCCAATTCCTGCCTTGGCCTTTTATCTGGAGGGGGATGTGAACCCCTAATCATGGTAAGTAAGTCCTCCGCCATCTTAAGTAACTGTTTTTGGGATTTGGGTCCCGGATCAGAAGAGGCCTGGGCTGAAGTCTTAGATTTGGAAGGAATCTTTGCCTTTGTCTTTGGCTTTGCCTTTATCAGAAGCTGTGTAGGCCTAAAAACCCCCTCGGAAGCTGGTACCTGCACAGTGGCTCCGGACCCATCCGAGGGAGCATAGTCCGAAGGTCCTGCAGATGAAGCACTCAAAGGCCTAGTTGGCTCCTCGTGGGAGTCCGTTTCGGCAATCGGTTCCGAAATGGCCGACAACAGGGACTGCGAAAGCGCCTCACTGATAACGGCCGAACCTGAAGCTGGCTCTGCTTGTAAAACGTCGTCTGTTTTGGACCTTGGAGGCCTGTCTTTATCCTTGCGTCGTTTGTGAACTGCGGTAGTCAGAAGCGTGTCCGACGACATTTTGTAATTAAATCGCCTACCGAAATAATGAAATGCAAAATCGTACCTACGCTTAATCGTACGTTGGTTAAATCTAGCACAAAACTGACAACTAGCTACGTCGTGGTCAGGCATAAACAAGGAATACAGTAAGAATGGAAATCCTTATGAGGTATTTGCTTCCCACAAGAAATGCAATTATTAACTTTTTCTGACATCGGACTGGAGCAAGAAAAAAGTTTCCCCAATGAGGTACTTAGCTTTGAGTAGAAGAAGTAAGTCTTCGGACTGAAGTACGAAAAATTGTCAGGAGTCAGCCGACCGGCACTTGCGAACTGCTTTCACCGCACGGCAAGAAAGACTGGAGAACATGGCGTCGGCTGCCAGCTTTGTACTCCTGGCGCACTGACGTCAGGGAGCATGGCTGAGCAGCTGACGCCGGACCCAGACTTTGGGATTCTGGCCGACCGAGGACTGACTGCCAGCAGGGGAGAACCCTACAGTGATGACTGCAACAGTGAAACACGATGAACATCTTGGAAATCCATTCAAGTCAGCTCACCTCAGCACAGCTTCAGGGAACTCAGTAAAAGATATTTGCATGGAGCAGAAGTGGATATCTCACTCAAGGGTTAGAAGAAGATATCTTTTCAACTGTACGAGATGAGAGAATTTACTTGCACACACTACCCACTACATAAATACAACTATCTCAGCACATCTCTAAACATAAATATTAAACAAGAAAACAAAAGAACTAATAAAAAACAGGTGAATTCTGAAAACTGAGCTCTAAGCTACTCAGGACCTGCAACAATTAATTTAACTTTCACTAAGATCAATCAATACTTAATTGCAAATGTCCTCTACACTAGGGCAAACAAATTTACTTAAAGCAGTAAAAATACAGAAATCGTATCAGGCAATGCAGAGCACAGCTCCTAGCAGATTAGTTAGGCAACTTAAAAGCAAACTCAAAAAAGGACTTTCCTGGCTTTTTCTCGAATTTTAAAATGCAGCAATTAGTCAAACAGTGAGTGCATGTGGTGCAGACCTCTGCAGTCTTACCAGAAAGACAAGGCTGAGCTGCACTCAACTAAGAATTAAACAAGAAAATAAGACAGCCAATGAAAAAACAAGTGAAACTTGAAGCTCTAAGATTCCCAGGACTTGCATCAAGTAGTTGGGATATTTTGTAGACACCCTAATGTTTATGGATATCAGCTGGGTATGACAACCCTGTGTTTCCAAAGGTCAAACATTCCTCTTATGCTGTGCTGATGATGTCATAAGGCAGAAACATGCATGTCCACAGCTAGAGGGGCTTGGCTTTAATGGCCTGAAATTGTCCATAAATAGACTTAAAAATGAAAGTAAAAGAAAACGTCATGGACATTCAGAATTGCCATTTAGCTGAAACATCTGATATCCTTAAAGGGTGACTTGCATATATCCCATGAGGCCTCTGATGCAAGTGGTTTAAGGTACCACACAGTTAAGTCTAGCACTGCTAGATTTTTCGTTTTGTGTTTTTTAACCAGTTGGTTATCTGTGTGACCTTCTTACTCTCTGCTTTAACTCTCACTTAGATCAATCACTACTTAATCCAAAAACTGCCTCTATACTAGGCCAAAGAAATTTACTCACAGCAGAAAATAAACTGCAGGTGTATTTTGCTTTCAATAAATCTGTTTGGCCCGAAGTAAAAAAACATTTTTTTTTTCTTGAAGAAGCAACACATATTATTAAAAACTAAATCAAAAATGTCATTTTCATCATTACCAGCTTACTACCTTGATAAGGTATTACAAAGACAATATTTTCTCCACTCTATAGTGGTTCTAATTACATGAGGTCAGATATTCCACCATTTGGTACAATCTCTGCATAAGATAAGATAACCAGCGCTATTTTGTTTTCCTGAATACAACGTTAAGGATTTTTTGTGCAATTTGATATGCACTTTACTGTCAATTTCTTTTTGTGGACAGTGCTTTGCTAAAATATTTCCTAATTAACCTAGTTTTCATTTTAAAATGCTACTGAAAATCTTGGAAAGAACCTTCCATCCAATTAATTTTTCTTTTGCATAAACAAAATATTATATATAAAATGTTTTCACAAATATGGTCAGAGAGTTGTATGCAAAATTGCATCTTCATAAATCAACTGGGTCATACATGTTCAAAAATTTAAGGTAACATTTTATTGTAATTACTGTATAGTATCATTCACTTATGCTCTTTCCCTTATGACTATGCTCTTTCTTTCCATGAAGCAAACTTCAAGAATTCTTAAACTGCTTATTTAGAAACTCAGGAGACTGCGCAAATAATAATGAAGTAGTGCTGCTCGACCTTTTAAAAATGCACATGCTGGAAGCTAGAATGCATTCAAACTTTTTTTTTTTTTTTTTTTTTTTGCTATGCACAGTTTTTGAGGGTCCCATGCGTACCCAGTAACACAAAGTCACATTTAGAAAAGTAAGCAAAATGTTTTAAATTCTACAATCCAGCCTTTATGGTTTAAATGTATATATATATATATATATATATATATATATATATATATATATATTATATATATCCCCTGAAGTAATCTGCTGCTGTGCCATTAAATCAGTTTACTTTTATACTGAACTATGCCTTTACGGCAGGACTGTATTTTCTCTTGCTTTATATGATGCCTTTGCATAGCTCTTTATTGAAATATGTTCTTTGCGTCTACTTTTAACAGTTTTCACTTCCATACAAGCATACTCATATATTATTAGCTCTTTTTAAGTTAATGCTACAGTAGACTCCCTCTTATCTGAGCTCTCTTTAACCAGCCATTAAATTTCTGCCAAAGCACTAGAAAAAGACAACACAGAACAACACTTCCGCCTCCAAAGGGCTAAATAATGACAGATATTTGAGCTTTAGACCTCATATTCATTAGAAAAATGCATACTAACACAAATTCTGATATTCTAGCTGATTTATAACCTATAAATTTATTTTGTATGCATTTTCTGATTAACCAGCCATTCATTTATCCAGCCTAAGGTCTGGTCCCAGTGAGCCTGGATAAAAGGGAGTCTACCGTACTTACTGTGCAGGACTCTACAAGATTATAAATGATTTACAATGCCACATTATCTTTACTGCCAAGGCTGCATTTCTTATACAAAGCATTATAAATTCAATTTATAGTACTGTATCAGTTTATCAGCTATATAGTTTTAACATTTTATAAAAATGCACTACAAATCCATGTCTTTGTATTTACTTTTGTATACTATAGTAGAGTACGGACTGAACACATCCAATGCAATATCTTGGGCACTAAGAGAGCATACCCATCAATGACCACTGATTTTACAAAACATCCCTGATTCTTCTAAGTATGAGTAAAGAGACTTGTAGACTGGAGAATAAAATACTTGAAATTTATTCCAAAACACAAAGTTAGGTAAGCGCTTTCGAGGCAATCCTCATCAGACCTTAATACACAAATAAATTAGCACACAAGGTTTAAATAAAACCAACAACCAATAACAATTCTTTAAAAATCAGTGAAACAACCCTCTTTTTTTCAAGAGAGGTTTTAAGGACACAGCACTGTTAAGGCCAGGTGAGAAGTATAATATCATTATGATGTTCCATTACCCTTTCCTTTAACATTTTATTGGCTTTACCAATGTAGAATGCACTACAGATTAGGAACAGCAAGCTTACTAATGTACTAGCCAAGTACGTTTTAGACTGTGGAGACCTGCACAATTTTAAATCTTTGGTTTTGCAGAAAATGAATTTGAGTTTTAGAGAAGGTGACATTAACAATGAAACTGAATATGCTGAATTAAGGTGGATAGTGGATTTTAAGGCTTACTTATCACCTGGCCTTAACAGTGATGTGTCCTTAAAACCTCTCTTGAAAAAAAGAGGGTTGTTTCACTGATTTGTAAAGAATTTTTATTGGTTGTTGGTTTTATTTAAACCTTGTGTGCTAATTTATTTGTGTATTAAGGTCTGATGAAGAGGATTGCCTCGAAAGCGCTTACCTAACTTTGTGTTTTGGAATAAATTTCAAGTATTTTATTCTCCAGCCTACAAGTCTCTTTACTCATACTTATATTTATATTCTTGGGTTCTTGGTTCCACCATCTCTCTACTTCCTACATCCCTGATTCTTCCCCAAATGTTTTTCCTGTCTCATAACATTTTTTACTTTCTGGTAAATTGCTGAAAACTAGCCAATAAATAATTCTAGACATTATAGTTTCACACTTTTTGGTGTTTAAAAACTGATATAAAAATCTGTTCTAAATAAATATTTCTCTAATTCTAATCTAAATTCTAGAGATATTTAAAAACTGTAATTGATTTTAGGCCTTTACGCCCCCATTATGTTTGGCTTTGCCTATGAATCCTGAGCAAGGAAGCTGAGACCTATTCAAGAAAGGCCATTTTATATGCCACTACTATATGAAAGCTTGTGGGATCTGAGCCACTAAAAGAGACAGTTGCACATAATGTGTTGGCACCATTTCTTTCAGTATTAGTGTTGTACTGATAAATTAAACCAACACTGTGTAGAGCTCCAGAATAAAGAAACATCTCAGGAAGATAGATTTTCATTGGCACTGCTAGCTAGGTGCAATCAGGGTACATTGTGGCAAACAAATCAAGAGTAAGTATTGCAATTTTCTGTTAATGCTGTCACTGATGACAATAAGAAGTTAAAAGCAAACCAATTTTACCAAACTGAGGTAAACATTATGCTTTGGCTATTAATAATACTGGGTATCACAGAAGTGTGCTTGTCAAACAGCTCTTGATTTAAAAAATAAATAAAAATGATTTAATGCCAGCTGAAACATTTTGCTTTGTACTTTATCATCATGGGGAAGCAGCATTTTCAATTGATCACAGGGAAGCAACATACAGCATTTTGCTACTGATGTGGAAATGTGTTCTTGATAAAAAAAGACAGGACAGAGACTGCTAGTGAGGAAGAAAACAGTGTTAGTTTTGCAATCAGTTCCTTACATCAATGCATGTCTCTTCCCCATTATTATTTATACAATTATTATAGCAGTGATACACTTATCAGTTGCCCATCATTTTTATTTGAATGTATACCAGTTTACTTTGTTTGTTGATTTGGATACAGGCCCTGTTGAAGCAACTCTCTGATTTAAGTTGTTTTCAAGCATTCAAGCCGACATAAAAATAGCCAAGAGACATTAAAAGTGAAATCTGACTAAGTTCTTCAGATGAGCATGGCATGTATGACGTGATAACTGGGAGAAAAACAAGAGAAGGTTATCAACTCAGGATATAAAAGAGAATCACTCACATACCAACATCAGTGTGTTCCAAACCAAGCCTATGTTGGTATCTACAGAGAAGATAGTCACTGTTTTTGGAACCTCAGGTTGGAAATTACATAGATAAGCTGGGTGGAATACAGTCAAAAAGAAATAAATGGAACATATGTATTACACTCCAAAACTGAGAAAAAAATAATAGCCTTACTATAGGGAGGTTCACATACAAATACTGAGCTATAACAAGCATGTTATTGACAAGTTCTTGCACATAAAATTTGTGGAATAAGCTCAGCGCACCCACAACTGAACTGCATGAGAAAAGTAATGACATCATGGAAAGAGGTAGGCTACTTTCTGTTGCCCAAAAAAATTATGGTTTGGAAGAGTACCGTGTCCAAGAGTTTATTTTTTTTTATTTGTTGATTAAGTAGAGATGTATTTAGCTTCTGACTGCCATCTGTGTTGTCAGCGCAGTGCGTTACATACTCATTTGATTGTCCTACACTTTTTAAATGGTAATACACAAAAAAGTAGGACTATATTTCCAACAATAACTTCAGGCTGCGTGTTCCTGAAATGAATTTCAAAAAAATATCCCTTGTGCTTTGCTCCTCAGGGGAATTATTTGAATTACATTTCTTGAGCACACAAACTTATTATGATTAGCAACCCTGTCATAATCCTCTATGTTATCCTGTTACAGTGACAGACAAAGATTTATGTTATTCTCATCGTCCTTGAAGATGATCATCTGTACTGAAATTCTTAACGTTCAAAACTCAAAAACAAGACTAATTAATGTAACTGCTTGCTTATCAGACTCAGTCATGTCTATAAAGAAATCCAAGCCTTGCTGTGTTTGTATAAAAGATATTTACTTCAACTGTCACACCTAGGGTGCTAGTAAATAATAATAATAATAATAATAATACATCATGTGAGTTTCATACAGTGATATTGCTTCTCTGTATCATATAGGGACTGTTATACAGTGCTGAGAACTAACATCATATGGCTAATCAACCAAGAACAGACAGACAGACAGACAAAGCCATTGTACTGACAAAGGGAAGAAGCTTTCTTTCACTACTGTCAGTCAAAGAAAGACTTTGCTTTTACAAATATTGAGAAATTAAAAAAAAAATTCTAAAACATGAGTTATAGCAACACACAATGGGCTGCTCAAAGCTACTGGTACAAAATTACATTTTTTTGGTCAACTGGGTTATATGCAAGGATTGTTTTCAAAATCAAGCAAGTGAATGCAACTAACAAGATAAAAAAAAAGACTAAGACTTAGTGCGTTACAACAAAAATACTGCTAGAAACATAAGAACACCACAGTAAAACAGGGTGGCAAAAGAATATTCTCAGGAAACCAAAAAATAGTACATCACGTTATGAAGGACACATTTTGTGCTCTGTTAGTAGCCAGGGCAATTCTGCCCACAAGTAGTAGTAGTTATTGCACAACTGTAAAACAGCATTATTATACAATGCAAAAATCATATGAATAATAAGACAAGTCTGAAAACTGGCAGCAACAAATCTTTGAACTCTTCCTGTTGTACTCTGTGATGATGAGGTGATAATTCATTTAGAAAAGCTTGTAGAGGGATTCATCAAATTTGGGTGGGGTAATTATTTTTAAAAAAACAATTTCTTTCACACCCATCATTTAACAGGACTATTGTGACTAAAATCCAAGAATAGTGAAATCTGAGTAGAAACAGCTTCTTACTAATATACAACCATCTCAAAGGATGCACATGTAAATAATTTTCTGAAAAAGGAGAAAACAGTACATACAACCAATTCCAACTAAAGTTGAAGATACAAATACTTACAAATACATTCTTCTTTGGAATTAAAAATGAGTTAGAATTATGACATAAAAGCAGCAATCCAAGTTAAAAAGTGACAAAAATCAACTTAATTTCAAACTGCATTACAACTGGCACCCTTTAAAAATCTGTTTATTTTTGCTGCTGCCAAAGAAACTCAGATGACAGGTTTCCTTTTATAATTTCTTATATTTCCTACCCATAGATCTGGAATTGTGGACTTTGGACACACCTCCTAAATGTAAAACAACCAAGGCATATCTTCTATTGTTGGATGGTTTAGCCACAAAATATTGCAAATTTATCATTTTGTCCATGACACAAAAACATAAGCTGCTGCAATACCAACTTTTTTATCTACATGAATGAAAATGTGTTTGCACACTGCCAAAATTACTGCAAAACACACAGTGAAATACCTGAGTTCAAGTTTACTTGAGTAACATGGATTGCTGCTTTAAACAAATGAGCAGTAAAGAACCAACAATTTATGCAACAAGCAACGTTCTCTAGTTTCCAATACACATTAATGTTTTCTCCACAAGGGAAGACTAATTCCAACATGTTCAACCTGTCAGCGTGGTTCAATTTAGACATAACACACTCACATCTTGCAGTTCTTTTGCATTCAAATTTTTCACCTATAGGGGCATTTCTTTTCATCACACAGTAGGCAAACAGTATCATCTCCCTCCCCCACTTAGAGTTATTAAAGTTACAGCGGTATACTCAAAAAAAAATTCCTACCATCATCAATTTCTCTCAGCTGACAGGTGCTGCTAGAAACCCCTGAAATATTACTTGAAACAACAGTTTCAGTTACTGGCCAGCAAAAACAAAAAGAACAACAAAATTACTGCCTATGCAGACCACGGTCTTAGTTAATATTTCTTCATAAAAACAAAATCTGGTAGCCAAGGTGGCCAATGCAGACTGCAAAGAAATCTGAACAAACAATTACTTTTGTGGAAACATGTTTCCTAAATTAGACTTCTACTCCTCTCTTTACAAAAGTGATACTGCATTTCCAAAATATAGATTACATTTATATTTATACATTTATATATTTATATATATATATAGCTCTGTTAGCTTCAGGAGGCTTAGGCTAAGAATGTTTTCTCACTTCACTTGGGTTTGCTTTTGAAATAAAAATATTTGCACACTACAGTAGTATAATTATTGTATTACTATGAATACCAACAAAACAGTTTAAAAGATGGCAGGTCATGCATGTTCATCAAATGCACATGTACCTAAGCACATGCACGCACCCACACACCCACCCACACACACACACACACACACACACACACACACACACACACACACACACACACACACACACACACAATATGCAAATATATATAATCATTCTATCAGAAGGAAGAACCCATGGGAATTGTGTTTTTTTAATTTTCATCCTTCTGTGGTATCTTGATTTAATCAATTCAAGTTAATATCTGCTTCCTTAGCTTAATTCCCCCCTCTGCCTGTACGTCATGTAGCACATGGGATCTTTGGAAGGAAAAAAACTTCCTTTAGTAACTTTGGGTGTAGTAATATGGATTTTAAAACTCTAGACAAAGAGCAACAATGAGGATAAAATATGACGACATACCTTGGTTTAAAAAGATCTATTTACGTATAATCAATTACCACTACTATCCCAAGACACAGGCTAAGAAAATGCCAAGAAAGAGTCAATGAGTGCACAAGTCATAAGGTTTCATACCACCCTTGTGGCTGTTTTCAGCAAACAAGTAGTAGGAGCAATCAGAATTTCAGTGACATGGAAAAAAAAAAGATTCAAATAATCTCAGTGGTATCCCCTAAGTCTCAAAACAACCCACTAAACAAGTGTAGTGAGTCCAAAAACAAAACAGTGTAAGAAACTTCTCTGTGTGGAAGATTTTCAGTCCATATATCTCTAGTTAATCACTGTATATTAATCAGATTAGACAAAAGTAATAGAAGTAGCGAACTTAAACTCTTCCTAAGTATAAAAAATAAATAAATAAAAAATATATAATTGCACAGAATTACTAAGTATTCGAAAGTAATCCAAGCAAGGCAGGCAGTCCGTTTCCAGTCGAAAATCCTTTCGGATTTAAAGGATTTTCGACTGGAAACAAACTGCCTGCCTTGTTTGGATTACTTTCAAACACTTAGTAATTCTGTACAATTATATATTTTTTATTATTATTTTTTTATTTACTTAGGACGAGTTTATTCACTACTTCTACTACTTTTGTCTGATCTGATTAATATACATTGATTAACTAGAGATACACGGACTGAAAATCTTCCACACAGAGAAGTTTCTTACACTTTTTGAAAATTAAAAACAATTCAGATATATGCAGACCTCCCCACAGCAATATAAACACACGCAACATCTACCACTGACCTTTCAGCATCCCTACCACATACACGCAGAGTTAACTGCTACCAAAAGTAGCAATCCTATGGCTACATTCAGAAAGGCTCACACCATAACAAATCAACAAATAAAAGTCTAATAGGAATTTTTAAAGTATAAAAGCACCCTCCCACAAACACAGTACCACTTACCTAAACAGAATCTCACAGGCTACAGCTCAAGTGAGAAAAGTAAAAAAAAAAAAAAACAAATTCCTAGCTCTGAAATTCATGCGCTAACTTTCCCTTACCTGAGCACAGAATTGGTTTATATTTCTGTAACTCAGCACTAGGAATGTAACATGCTTTTATCAAAAATCGTCCACATCTCAGAACATTCAGAAATAGGGTATAATTTTAGCTGAACAAAACAAGCTAAGCAGAAAAATATTACCACTAAATCAGAACCTAATGCAATGTTTATAACAGGCATATGAGCCCTGGATTCCAAGTGCAAATTGTTCTGATGTTATATGATAATTAAAATCAAAATTGTCACATAATACTATTTTTTAGTTTGTTACTAACACAACTGTTATGTTTTGAAGGATGGTGGAGGTTATATAATGCAAAAGAAAAACTGCATTCACTCATTCACTGGTGCTAGTGACATTGCAGCTTGTTGTCTGAAACACCACTTTTAAAACAATCAACTTCAAATGCATGAGTAATATGTAAACACAGCACAACAAATGTCTAACTGGGCTAAAGTAGGACACAATTAAGAGGACAGACATCAGTATTATTTCAAGACCCTGGAAGGATGACTGAATGAATGACCTTATGGACTTGGTCAGTTCATGCAGTACATAGTGAGAACAGCTGTGCATGGCACACAATGAAGGGCACTTAGTTTTGCAGATTTTAGTTACTAACAGAGACATTTTGCAACACTTCTGTTTTAAAATTTAAAAAGGCATTATGATGCCACTGTGCTTTTAACCTTTCGTTATACTTTGGGAAAAAAAAGAGTATAAAGGTAGCATGACAAATACAAAATAAGGCACACAGATTTCATCAGAATTATTCTGATGAAGTCGTGAGGCGAACTGCCAATGAAATCGCTCAATAAATTTGTGGAAGTGGTTGCTATCTGTGTGTTTCCTTGCTCAAGTGGATTTTATTGGTTTTATTTCTGGCTTGGTTTCAAGGCACACAGATTATTATAAGAGTTCTGATGCAAAAAAAAAATGCACAATTCACCTTGCTCTGAAGACAACTACTGAGAGTTTTTATAAATAGTGTTTCCAGGGCTTCTGTAACAATTTGTCAAAGACCAACATAATTACATATAACTCAGAAAGATGTTTCCTTTACCTAATGAAAAATGCAAAAACGGAAAGGGAAAAATGCTACAAATGTGTTAATGGATGCATCTGCCTGCATCTTATAAGAATCTACTATGAACATATAAAAACTGAAAATAGTTTCATTAGTGATGCCTATACTCTGCAACAGAAAGATCAAAGACCAGTAATGACCTTCTAAAAGAATGGCACCAACAGTAACTTCAAAGATTATAACTCTGCTTGCAAGAATATGTGCACGGTGCCAAGATGGACTACTAAATGACTCTCTGCAGGGTTACCACCTATCCTTCTCTGTGAGGGCCAGCCTCTCTTTGGGCAGTTGTGTCCTGTGGGACAAAAACAACTAAAAAAATAGCAAATGCACTGAGTTTTTTGGACAAAAAATATTTCCTAAGTGTTTTTAATAATTGCATAAAATAATTATTTTGTATCTGAAACACCTAAATATTACAGGAAATAGAATAAGCAACTCAAATCCAGCAAGAATAAGCTTTTATTTTGGCAAAAAAAAAAAAAAATGAAGTTCTGTCTGTTGTAGTGGCAGTGGGTATGTTTTGTCCTGCAAAATCTCACAAATTTTTTTTTTTTTTTTTTTTTTACAAAAGTCCCACGCTGGGCATCTGAAAAGGTGGCAACCCTAACTGTGTGTGTTTATGGTTTTTATATCTTGGGAGGGGTTTCCATTTTCTATTACTCCAAAATCACCTGCTTAACAATGGCAAGGAGAACTGTCACACCTACTGTGAAAGAAGGCAGGTTGTCAATGAGGTGACATACAGTTACAAGTGTCATATTACAAACATGTTACAAGCTTGACAATGGGTTCAGACAGACACTACTGACATGGTTTTCTGTCCCACATCTTGTGACCGAGTGGGCCAATACTGCACTAAGTTCCAATTCTATCATTCGTTTAACAGTCCACATACTGGGGAGCAGGTAGTGATGGGGAAATTGGGGAAGCACATCCCAATGAGTACAGCTGATGTAAAGCCGCAACAGGGAAAAAAGGAATGAATGGTACAGTTAACCTGAAAACTGAAGTTCCCATTTGTAATGCAAGGTAAAGCAAAGATACAAGGCAAACTAAATTATAGTAAATGGTTTTCAAACGAAGTGCAACATGCTGCACTCCAGCTTCAGCAACTCAAGTTAGCAACAATTTAATTAGTGAAATTCAGAAAGGCAAATTAAGATTTAATACATCACTACTGCTTAATCTGTATTGTATGGAAAACCAAAAACGAGCAGACAGCTTGGTTTGTGACTCAAAGAAAGCATGACATTCCAGTGGAGGGTCCTCAGCTTACACAGAAATTAAGACAGATAATACCATGATGGACAACATGGCCAACACCATCTGCATCTGTTTGTGACTAGTAAATAACACAAAGACTCCCTAAATGCTTTAGTAATGTAGGCTCACTAAACTTACTTGCTATGTGGTGCTATAATATGCAAGTCTGGATGATGTCTGACAATATTAAAATATGGTCAAAGCTGTGCTCTGCAAAGGACATTACCACTGATAAGGAATTCAGAACAATGACCTGGCCTCACCGGTCCAGACTGTTTATAGGTTTAAGATGCTTACCCCTGGATTCAAAAACATAATTCTAAGAAGAGCAAGAAGTCATCACCAATGACAAAATGTTTTAACTCTTCCTGCAAGATTCACAAAAATCATCCTTAACTAAAGAAACCAGAGCAAGCAACCTCAGACTCAGACATATGGCAACCAAAACGGTTTCCATCAAAGCAATCTTGAACAGCTTCTATTCTCTTAAGTAACGTTTAGTTTTGGATGAAAGTAACAGAGTTACAAGATCACGTTACAACACTTTTATCCTGTTAAGTGGAATACAAGGAGTTGCGGAGTCTGAAACATCAAAGAAAAGAGTCACTGACTGACTCCTTAAAATAAACTTTTAAAAACATGCTGACCTACTTAACTGATGTGCTGTTCATAAGGTTTGCCAAAGCTAAACTTAAAATTATTTTTGCAAGCTAGAGACTGTTGTTCTTTATTTGTCCAAGTTAAAGTTAAAACTGCAATGATCTTTCAAAAAAACAGAGATCTTAACATATAAAGTTTGCCTTAGCTGCAGTTAAACATATAGTTCTGTGCAAACTTCAGTTTTATTTCTGCAATGAAATGTGAGCACGCTTATTTGATTAATGTTGAGAATAACGTCACTGTATAGTAAGATGTCATCATACGATCTGCTTACCAGACGTTTATTTAAGGCAAGGTTAAAATAGGTTCATATACAATGTACTGCATGTAAACCTCATTTTAAACTATTAAAAGTGATTAAATTCATCTGGTTATGTTGACAGGAATCTGAGTATGCAATAACATTTTGTGATACTGCTGTGAAACACATAAATAGATCAAAAAGAGTTTCATATCATAGTGCTGTCAAATATAAAAACAATCACGTTTACTATTATTTTTTGTAAAGTTGTTAAATGTGTTGTTTTAACAAAAGTGAACATGTTACACAGGATTCAAGCTACTGTTGTGACCTACAACAAAGTACAGGTAGTCCCCGGGTTACAGACATCCAACATGTGGACAACCCATGTATACGAATGGGCTGCCACAATTTCGGAAAGATCGTAAAAAAAAATATATATCAAAGCTGCCTAAATCTGTGTGTGTACGTGAGAGAGAGATAGGAAGAGTAAGAGCGATGTGTGAGTGGATGCAGGTATGAATGAGGAAGTGACTGCGTATGAGAGATCGGAAGAATGAGGGCGATGTGCGAGTGAATGCAGATATGAACAAGGAAATGACTGTGTGTGTGTGTGTGTATATGAGAGATCAGGAGAGTGAGGGCGATGTGTGAATGAATGCAGGTATGAATGAAGACGTGACTGTGTGCATGCACATGAACAGAAGCATGTTAAATTTTATTTTAGATATATAGATGATTTAATTTTTTTATGTGAAGGTGGTATTCATTTAGTATCAAATTTTGTACAGGAAATTGAATCAAATAGATTTCAAATATCATTTGATGGTTTAAAATATGGACAACAGGTTTCTTTTTTGGATATTAATTTACATGGAATAGTGGGAAAAAATATTACTACAAGCATTCATAGGAAATTTGAATCAATTAATGAGTTTTTAATGGGCACTAGTTGCCACCCAAAGCATACCATTGAGTCTTTACCTTTTGGTGAATTTTTAAGAATTTCTAGGCTGTGTAATGAAGAAAATGTATTTAAAAAAGAAGTAGAGTATACTAAGACAATGTTTGAGAATAGACAATTTGATACTAAATTAATCGATAGAGATATTCTAAAAGTAGTTAATATTAGATATAATAGAGTAAAAATGAATAAGTTTAAAGGTAGTACCAATATTAATAACAATAATACAAATGAAGACAGTTTATTTATAGTTTTTACATGTAATGTTCTTAGTGATAATATTAAACAAAATATATTACATTTTTGGGAATTTTTGAAGAAATTTGTTGACCTTAGTGGTTTAACTAATAGAAGGCTAGTATTTTCTTATAAAAGGGGTAGAAATATTAAGGACATGGTTGTCCATACTAGATTTTGTAGGCCTGACGATAGACTTAATCAGCAAATTTCTGTTAAAGGAATGAAGCCTTGTGGGAGATGTAATGGATGTCCCTATGTAGTAAATTCCTTTTTATACATTAATAATATTTGTTTTAGACCCAATGGGGCGTATAACTGTCGAACAGAGGGAGTTATCTATGCTATTAAATGTGAGTGCCATAAATTTTATATTGGACAGACTAAGAGAATGTTAAAAATAAGACTGTTAGAGCACTTAAGAGACATCAGGATAAATAAAGAAGAGAGCCCTTTAGCCCAACATTTTAATGAATGTCATGGGGGAATTTTGAGGGCTTGAAAGTAACTATTTTGGAACATGTTGTAATGGATAAATATGATAAAGAAAGATTTAGGAATATGCTTTTAAAGAAAGAAACTATTTTTATTCTAAAATATGGGACTTTGATACCGAAGGGATTAAACACAGAATATTGCTGGAAAAGTATTATCTGAATTCTTTTGTGTCACTTTAAATTTTTAATAAGGGTCTGATTGTTTAATGATTTGTTAATTTGTAGCTGGTGTTATATAAACTGTTTCTACATGTGGTGTGTTACTCCTTGAAGGCTTATTTTAGCCGAGGCGCTAAAGAAATAAAACCTTTTGTACTGGCTCCTGTGGTTTTCGTTTTGTGGTGAAGCAACTTGGTTTTTGTGCTGTTGTTGTGCTGCAATGAATGAGGAAGTGACTGCGAATGAGAGATCGGAAGAATGAGGGCGATGTGTGAGTGAATGCAGATATGAACGAGGAAATGACTGTGTGTGTGTGTATGTGAGAGATCAGGAGAGTGAGGGCGATGTGTGAGTGAAAGCAGGTATGAATGAAGACGTGACTGTGTGCGTGTGTGTGAGATCAGGAGAGTGACTGCAATGTGTGAGTGAATGCAGGTATGAATGAGGAAGTGTGTGTGTGTGTGTGTGTGTGTGTGTGTGTGTGTGTGTGTGAGATCGGGAGAGTGAGAACGATGTATGAGTGAATGTAGGTATGAATGAGGAAGTGACTGTGTGTGTGTAATACCGCTAAAAATCTTAGAGCAAGAAAGCTGGACAAAGCCATAAATAAGTTTAAAGGTAGTACCAATATTAATAACAATAATACAAATGAAGACAGTTTATTTATAGTTTTTACATGTAATGTTCTTAGTGATAATATTAAACAAAATATATTACATTTTTGGGAACAGTGGTGCAGCGGTTAACGTTGTTGCTTCACAGCAAGAGGTTCTCCGGTTCGATTCTCGGCTGGGGTGCCTTCTGTGTGGAGTTTGCATGTTCTCCCTGTATTCGCGTGGGTTTCCTCCGGGTACTCCGGTTTCCTCCCACATTCCAAAGACATGCATCTGGAGCATTTCTCCCCGGGCCTCCACTGAAAACAGGCTCTGTGGAACCTAGTCGGACATTCCCGGTCAACAAATGTTAAATAAATAAAATAAATAAATAAAATAAAAGTGAGACAAGTGCCCATAAATTGGGACAATTTTAATTAATATTGCTCTTACAAACTTAGAAAGTTGATAGAATAACAGGTTTTGCATTAGAATGAATTTTCTAAAGGGTATGGATTCTGAAACTCAAATGTCTGTCATTTTCTAACTTCAGTCTTTAACATACCTATCAACCTGTCAGTGCAAGAAATCTGGAGAAAGACTGACAAAATGGGGGGACAAAGGGCCAAAAATAGGGACATATTTTAAATATTACTCTTATGAGCTTAGAAAGCTGCTACAGTAACATGATTTGTTTTAACATACATTTTCTGTAGGATGTGAAGTCTGAAACTCAAATCTGTGTCATTATTTAGTAAACCGGGGATCACTTTTGTGTCTCTGCTTGACAGTGACACAGGAAAATAACTTTCTTGGGTGGCGTAAGCTATGGAACCTTGTTGGCTAGGCTTACATAGGCCCTTGGGCCGATAGCCTAGTACCTACCTTTGAACCTATGAATCTATGAACTTCAGTCCTCAGATCATCCCAGTAATTTGTCAGAAAAACACAGATTTTTATGAGGAACAGACCAAAAATATGAGCCAAAATTCTGTGAAAATCTGTACAGTTGAGAAACATTTTCTAAACAACCACAATTTTATGAAAAATGGACCACAAATATGAGGCAAAAATCTGGACATTCTGTGAAAATCTGTACAGTTGAGAGGTGTGTGTGTGTGTGTGTGTGTAGAAGTCCTCATAAACACTGCATTTAATAACAAGATGTCTTAAACCAGCTTTGTTGATAGGAAGTAAGGAAGCATAGCTACAGCATACAGTATTATATTTAAGATTTTTGTTTTGTTTGGAAGTGTTTCTAAAGTGTTTTACACTCAAAGAAAAGTACAATAAATATTAGACTGAGGCAAACATTTTACTAAGTGACATTTAATAAGAACCATATGTACATGTTTCGAATTGCATACAAATTTGACTTAAGGACAGTCTAAAAAAACGGATCTTGTCCTTAACCCGAGGGCTGCCTGTATCATCTTAGCAAATGTATTGCAGTGCTGTGAAATGCATTGATGTATTATGTTTTTATCAGCTTACTGGCTTAGAGGCAAGGTATCTAAATGCTGACAGTTACTTGTGTGTGTGAATGAGCATGGGGCACAGGAATAGTCAGCAGAAAGGGATAGGATACGGTCACTGGTCTTGGGGGCTATATGCATGACTTCTGCAGGGACAGCTTTAGTTCACAGCCAGGGAGAGACAGATTCCAGGATGTCACTGTTGTCATTGTATTTCTCTCACAGTTGTAGAAAAGCTGACCAATGACTGCTGGGTGATGGCCCCTGCCACTGATGGCTTGTATATCATATGAGAACTTGCTCCCAAATCCTTAACAGTACGTGGCCAGCACTGCCCACTGAGGGATCAGGAGACCCAAATGGAAAAACTGGGAAAAATCATTTTAAATAAACTACTGAACTCAACTCAAGTAACACAGGTGCTTCTTCTCCTGTAACAAAGCTGTCTCCTGGTAGCTGCATTGTCAATAAGAAGAGCCCTTTGGCCTTTAATATCTGCAATGCCAACTTAAAATTTTAAGATCTTCTGCCTCCTTGTTTATGTCCCATATTACTGTTTAAAACTACCAGACCCCCCCCCCAGACAAAAGACAATTTTGTAAAGATTTATCAGCAGAAATAGTGTTAACATCCCTTTCCGGTTTATGTGCAGCCAGAATGGGCAGAGGACCATATTTTCAGGCAATTACAAGTGTGGTTCTAGCAAATGGCAGAAATCACCAATGTGGCTTTTTATTTATTTTTCATTACTGTGCAGGGAATCACAGAAATGTCCATGTTCAATGGTTCCTTTGTCTGGTCTCAGTTGTTTTTGGCATGCTACACTTGCCTTACATGTAACCTGGTGTGCGGCACCATTATGACATCATTAGAAGCAATATCATTCAAAGGTCTCACCTGCTGAAACCAGGTCATCACTGTGAAGTTCCTCTGAATTCAAGGATTATTCTGCTCAACAGTGTTTACTACTGATCCCAAAAATAATTCTGCGAGTCCCAGGGTCACATGCAACAACTTCTGAATGACTGTGAATCCCAGAAAGCCCAGAAATGGATTCACTACTTTATTGACTAATTATTAAATGAATACCAGTATGAACATACCTCAGTCATCCACGAAAGGGGCACATGTGAAAAGCCCCAAATACCACAGGAGCTGAGGGTGTACACTTGGAGAGGAGACTGCAATAGAGAACTGAGACATGGAAACGATACCCCCTACATGAAAAAAAAAAAAAAGAGACAGAAACGATGTGTGCTAACAGAACACTGGTATATGCCAGAAACCTTCTTTGATAAGAGAATACTGGCATATGCCGACATGTGACTTTTCAGGTCAATTCTCATCTTCCAAATCTTTTGAGACAACAGGGATACAATGATCTGAGTAACCACCTTAAACTTCCTTACTTTAAAGAATCAATCACAAATCAATCTCCTGTGGACCTCCCAATATGGTACCAGGAAAAAAAAAAACACTTGTCTACTGCTGACAGAAAAAAGGCATCATCTCTGTTACTGACCTCATTAAATCTTTGCACAGAACAGGAACTATACTGGTCTCAAAAAACATGTATACCTTTAGAGTACTGAAGTGACAGGGATAAAGAAAAGTTATTCAGTAGCAAGATTCTACATCCCCTTTTTACCCAGTTGTTTGTGGAGATTATCTATCAGTTAAATAAGCTGAACTTCTGACCACCCCCCCTACCCTTGCCAATAACATGATTTTTGCAGTAGAAGGCAGAGTGAAATATGAAGTAGGGATAACTGACAATTCCTCTCCTGCTGAATTTGTGAAAGGAGACAGGCCAAGTCATTTACAAGAACTGACTTGGTCTATGAGGACTATAAGGCTGAAATTACCTATGCCTGTCTTCTTTCCACCTGTGGAAAAAATTCCACCTCTGGAACAGGTTCTAGATCTAACACATTTGCCTCTTCAGGAAAGAGATTTGTTAGAAGTAACGTAGTAAATTAAGTCATTTTTTTTTCAATCTTTCTTTTGTTTTGCAGCTCCTGAATCCAAGTATTTGCTTGTGAACAATGAACTAACTCTTGGTTAAAAAATTAAAAATTTAAGCCTGCCATTTTAACATCTACAACAACACTGCAGATAAGGAAACAGATTTAAAAACAATTCAAAAGTCTTATGAACCATCTTAAGCATATGCCATACAATTCTGGAAGCAGTTATCAAAATCTTTACCATTTATTTTCATCCTGCCTTATGACACTTCTTACAATATGTCCTCCTGGTAAGTTATTGTGAAAATGACAAGATGCAAAGCTTAAAAAGCAATAAATAACAACTCAGATAAGCTGCTAAAACTAAAGAAATACTGTCCTGATTTTTATGTTTCAGTAACAGAAAATTCTAGATTTTCACTTTCTACACCAATGCTAGTTTGTAGGCTTCCAGGTTTCATCTTAGATTCAAGAGTAATGTAATTTATGCAAAGTGACACAAGTGTGATCTCTTCTGACTGCAGTTTATCAAAACTACAGTGACTTACATTGTGTGAGTTAGTGGTACACTGCAGTTTTAGCCTCTTTCAGCTTCTTTACCACTAGATGTAATTGTGACTACAACTTTCTGTCTTTTGCTGTGGACAATTCTACCCACTCATCTGGGTTAGGCATTTCAAAATAATTCTGTATGGTATAATTCAGAGAAAATGTCTTCAGTGTCAAACTGTTTCCTCAAAAGGCAACAACAAAACATTAAGTTAACATACATACATAAAAACTGCGTGTGTGTGTGGGGGGGGGGGGGCTCCACCCCCAAAGTAAGAGATTTAACCATCTGTATCCCCTTGCTATTAATATACCAACTTTCAAGGTTCAGGACAAATATGCCAAGTTTTTTTTTTTTTTTTAACACCCCATCATTACTTACTTACTTCTAGCTCCTCTACTGCTAGTGTCCCATCTTCTTGGTTCCACACACACTGAATGCTCCAAAGTGAGGCCCACATTGGGATGGTCCCCTGAGAGACCCCATAAACATGAGGGGTGGCCAAGTCCCCCATCTGCAGACACTAAGCAGAATGATCCACTATGTGCCAGATGTGGAACTCAGTTAGACAAGCTGCCTTCATACTACAGCTTGCAGAGATTTTCCCCCTCATTAGGAGGGTGCACAATGGATCTGTAAGGATAATGTCCCCCAGTGATATATATGATGCACTATGCCCACTCACCAACACCAGAAAAGATCCTATTTTGGCCCCAGATACATCACTGATGCCTGCGAATCAACCATGCTCCCTGCATGCCCCCTCAACCACTCTTATGGAACAGGACAGCAGGCTTGTCCACCTGGCAACTCCATCAGGTTCCTGAGATCTAAAATAACTTTGGTCACCTAGGTTGTACTCAAGGTTTCATCCCTCTATGCCACGGAGTTGGCTGCAAGTCTGTCAGTTTTGAGGAATTAAATGCCAAAGAGAAGCCACGCATTAATGACAATACATCTTTGTTGTGGGTTCTAAAAAGGAGAGCAAAAGATGTTTGAATTTTTTTATGTGAAGTTTATACTTGATGGGATATGTTTGATCTGGTTTAAAGTGTTTATGATTTACCTTTTGCAAAGATTTGTTTCATTTACCATTTTTACAACAGGCTAAAGTTGCATTCCAGATATCTTATTTTTAACTGTTTTAACATTTTTACTATTTATTTATTAAAGATTTTATTCTTCATATTACATAACTTGCAATGGCAGGAAATGTAATGATTTACTTTAAGATCTGGTGTTATTTAAATAGAGCTTAAAGATGTTTTCACTGACTCTGATGATGCCTTAATATTTTATCAGGTGAAGGTGCTTAGTCCATGAATTTTGTATGTTAATTTACTTAATGTTTTAATAGTGTGGAAACATTAAAGTGAATGCTTTTTCTTTACTACGGGCAGTGGTTTTCTTATTTTTCCATTATTTAAATTTTGAGGAAACAGTCTATCATTGAAGACGTACTTAAACAGCAGCTTGCAACCTCTGACACAGCATCATTCCAACCTACTGAAACCTTGTGCAACAGTGTCCTGATTCTCAAAGACAATTTCTAGCAAAACCTCAACATTCTCATGCAAAAGAAGTAACAAAGTATTGTTGTGCAAAATCTTACCATAACTTTAGATGTCCTTCTCTTCTACATGCTGCTGTATCCATAACATAAGGGAGTCTCTGCCTCCGGCCATTTTACAAAAGATAGATGCTACTGCAAAAGTGCATGTGACGTCCCACATCTCTCTCTGCGGACGTTGGTCATAAACAGACATCGGGTACAAAACAGACTTCAGCATGCGCCTACCTCAGAACTTTTCTGCCGCCTGTGTGACTACCAGCTTTGGTCGTTGCCCCTTTGGAAAAGTGACCTCGTGTTATCCAAGTTCAGATAAGTACCACATAGGGGCTTTTGACTATTTTTTGCTTTGGGTTTTCATGTCAGGTAGAAAGGGCAAGTGTAGGTGTGGAAGGCAGATTACACATAAAGACTTCCATGAGCTCCGCCTGTTTTGTTTAGGCCAAGAACACAACCACACTTCTTGTGAAATCTGTCAGGCCTTCGGCCCCAATACTCTGAGGAGTCATCTTGCAGCCCTGAAACTTTACTTAGAGAACCAGTGTCTGAAACGTCTGACTACAGAAATGGATCCGACATCGGGTACCTCAGATGAGCTGTCCATTAAAAAGGCCAAAAAATCTTGGCCTGAACCAAGTGCTGCACCCTCTATTCCAGCCGTACCTCTTGAGGCTGTTGGCCCGGGGTCCAAGCTGAAATCCTCAGATCTTCATTTGTAAAATGGCCGGACATACGGGAGTTGAACAGAGGCAGACTCCCTTATGTTATGGATACAGTAGCATATGAATAGAAGGACAGACATTTTCTTCAGGCAATGTCCATGTATACTGAGAAATTATGAACCTTTCCAAAGAAAGCTACTTATCTGAGCAATACATAAATGGGACATAAGCTCTACAAAAGAATGAAAACTTAAAACATCAGGTGGAAGAAAGCCACCTTCTTCCATGCGCTCTTTGCACAACTCTTCAAAAACACCACCTTCCATAATATATTGTAGGGCTGCATACTTTCAGTCAACTCATCACTGGCTGAGTTACAGTTCATTGCCTTTTTTATATCAAGAACGATAATTAAAAAAATGCCAGACAGTTGCACAATAGTGAGGAATCAAAAAAAACTGCAGCACACTATTTGCTCACACAATGTGTGATCTGGATAAACAACAATCAGAAGAAATCACATTTATGTCACTTACATAAACTACATTAGTCAAAGTGTAGGACAAACCTAGAAAGCCTACAACTGACACTGGTGCACAAAGTGAAATTCCTGCATTTTCCATTACTAACCAAAAAATAGGCTTTAATTTAAACATCTCTTTAGCGAAAGGTATTAATAATCAAAATCAAATGTAGAAGACACTAAGAAAGAATTCACTTCAGTACTATGTTCAAGTGAAATGCCCTGAAGCTCTAGCTCGTCTCAAAACTCCTAACACAGTTGAGGGGCACTGTCACAGTGGGATCAGCCCTGACTGACTTCCTGACTATACAGGTTACATTTTTTTCTCTTGTAAACATCTTTTCAGACATAATTTACACAGTCAACAATCACAGCAGCCAGGAAAAGATCAAGTCATCAGAGAATAAAACCTTCTATTTTTAGTTTCATATCTGCAATGAGAGAAAAAAAAACAATTTTTAAACTGTAAATGTGAAGTTGTTCTATCTCGTCGTTCATTCTTACAGATGGGTTTGGAGCCGATCCTTGGCTCTGAGTCAGCCTACTACAAAGCTCGAGGTCTTCAGACAGCTCGAGGCCAAGTCCCTATCCCATGATGCACCTTGAGTTACCGCAGATCTAGTTTGCCACTGCAATAGATCAGAAATTCCTTGCACAGCTTGGGCCAGTATAGTTTTTTTCTGATATTACCCAGCTAAATTGTTATTTCTCTATATATTGAGTTAGTCTAATAGTTATAGCTTTTATAGCTTGTTAGTAGCAATATTTCTTCCCTTTTTGGCCTTTGTTTTTTTCCATTAGGCCTGTAATGTTCCCTTCCCTTTGGTGTGCCAATACAATATTATATACAGCTTATTGAGAGTAGTTTGAATAAGTAGTTAGTGTGTGTGTGCTTTTTAATACTGACAGTTTAGTCACAGTATATTATATTATATATTACTTATTTACAGTAGTTTGAATAAGTAGTTAGTGTGTGTGTGTGTGTTTCTGAACAGTGACACTTCAGTCACAGTATATTGTTATTCTGCCCATTTGTTGTTTAGGGCTTATCTCAGTAGTTTAACCTTTCAAATTGTTGGGTGTGTGTAGTCTTTTTTATAGTACAGTAAATTTTTCCAGATACTGTATATTTGATTACTGCTGACCAGGACAAAGATAAGCATCCCAAGTCAGGCTTTAAAAAGTGTCCAATATGTGGACAGAAGATGTCTGTGACAAATAGTCACTTGTGTGTACTGTCTTGGAGCTTTGCACTTACAGGAAAGCTACTCCATTTGCCATTATTTTTCCTCCAGAGTTCTTCAGGAGAGAAAAAGAAAGCTCATAGATAGAGGACTTCTGAAACTGTCTTTTCAGGAAGCTTTGAGTGACCAGGATAAATCTAGTAAGTCTTCAAAGTCTTCTAAGGCTTCTTCTTCTTCGGAAATAAAAAAATCTAAGAAACCATCGACAGCTCCACAGCCCTCAGAGTCGAGCATCTTGTCTTTTTGGAGCCGGTCCCCAGTCCTGGAACCAGTGTCTGAAATACTAAAGTCTCCAATTCTTCAGTCAGTGCCCCCATCCATTCATTCATCTCGGTCCTCGATTAGCCTATCCAATTTGGATGTGGATCGTGTGGTGTAAAAGTTGCTACAGGCACCGGCCTTTGCGAAATTTTTATCGGCTCCAACCAGACTGGTTTCAGAACCGAAGACTGTAATGCCATCAACTTCCTTTCCTCCTCCAAGCCATACCAGTTCATCGGAGCCGGAGGAGTCGGACCTGATGATTGTTGAGCCTTCGGAGCTAACGCCTGTTCCAGTGCCATTGATTCTGTCTACTCGGACTTCCTCGGCGCCTATCGAGGAGTCTAGGAGCAGACACTCTCCAGTCGGGTCCAAGGAGGATAGTCGGACTGACTTGTCGGTTCCAACTATGCCTCTCGAGGCCTCGGCTCAGATGAGCTCGGCTCCTACCTCTGGTTTGGAGCCCACTGTCCCGGTGCCGAGGGGATCGATGGTTTCTTCGGATCCAGTGGCCCCTTCTCATCGGAGCTGAGGTGCCTTTGAAGCCATGAGAAGAGTAATGTCTCCCAAGACATCTACAACTTCAGGTCCAACTACCTCCTTCCCAAAAGCGCCTGTGTCCACTTCTGCCTCACAGATCCTGTCGAAGCATAGAGACCCTGAGCCTCAGGAAGCCCCACTGGGTGGCCCCTGCTCTTCCGAGACTTCGCCAGAAGTTCCTACTGATTAGGTTCACAGGAAGAGAATTTGCAAAAGGAAGCACCTAGACTCCCCACAGGAGTCTCTCACTTCCGACACCGACTTAGATGAATCAGAAAGGTCCCCATGGTCCCCCTCTGAAGATATCTCACTTGCTGGGATATTAGAAATCCTTAGGCAGAGGGGTGGCTGGAAGTCCACCAACCCTACTGAAGATGAGTCGGTTCTCCTGAAGACTTTCGGGTCTCAACCCTCCACCTCTTGGGTGTCCCCACCCTTTGATGAACTCATGGAGCTGGTCTCACGAAGGGTGTGGGAGTCTCCAGACACCATGGAGCCTGTCTCTAGGAGGCCCAATAAATTTATTTCTGCCCCTCAGGATAAGTCCTTTCTCACTACGGGAGTGCTAGTTGATGCCATGGTGGTGGTGGCAGCCACCAAAAAAGAGATGTCAGAAACTTCTTCCTCTATCCATCCTCCTAACAGAGACTCTAGGATCATGGATAGATATGGAAAGCACACATGCAGTTCAGTGACTTTTGCCATGCATTCACTGAACTATCTCACTCATTTTACGAGACTACAAAGAGACCTCCTTAAAGAGCTTGGACATACTCTTCAGGGTACAGTAGCTGCAAGAGCTTCAGACAAAGCCACCTCCCAGCTTGCTACCCTCAATTCATAGTGAACTCGTCCATGAGTCTCATTTCATATGCAGCTGATGGAGCAAGTAGGGCAGCGTGGTACAGGAATTGCTCCCAGGAGACATTCCTGGATACTCTTGCGTTCCTTCGCAGAGCCCTTTAAGTCATCCTTTGTCAACACCCCCTTTGATGGCTTGTCCCTTTTCATGCCCAAAGTTTAGGAAACTTTGACCAGGTGTGAGCAGGAAGGAAAGACTCTGTCTGCCGTTGGAGTCCGTTTTTCCACCCCTACCAGACCCTACCCCAAGGGTCAAAAGGGAGGAAAGATGTGGTTCCGAAAAGCCCAAGGAGCCTTTCTGGACACATGTGGTGAACCCCCCTCCAGGGGCAGAGGAGGGGCAATAATGGAAGATGCCGCACTCGAGGCAGGGGGGGGTCCGCAAAATCAGGGCGACAGAGACCAGTTCTTTGGGAAGCTCTACCAGCGCTCCTGAAAGGAGGCCCGACTGTCCTGCTCTGGAGGCAGTCGGGGGTCGCTTATCTTTGTATCCAGACGCCTGCCTCAAATAACTGACAACTGGGTACAAAGTATAATTTCCAGAGGATATTTCATTCCTTTCACCACTCCCCCTCCATTGACAACAAAAATCCTGGACGTTCCACAAAGATGCAGGGAACAAGCAACAGTAGAGGTCCAAACGTTGCTAAGAAAAAGAGTCATCCAACCAGTCCCAGCAGACCAGACAGGATCTGGAACTTACTCAAGATTCTTTTTAGTTCCAAAAAAGACAGGGGACTGGAAACCTATTTTGGACCTCAGCAGACTAAACAGATCTGTCAAGAAGGAGAAGTTCCAGATGGTCACTCTTCAGTCGATACTTCCCTTTTTAGGGAAAGACAGCTGGATGTGCTCAACAGATCTACAAGATGTGTACTACCATATAAAAATGGCCAAACCATCCAGGGATCATCTGCACTTCCGGCTGGAAGCCAATCATTACCGGTTTTGAGTCCTGTCCTTTAGTCTCATTACAGCCCCCCAGAGTGTTCACCAAAATATGGCAGTGGTCAGGTGTTTCCATACTTAAGACGATTGGCTCCTCACCGCCACCACCAGGCATCAGCTAATACAAGCCAGGGACACCAGTCTTACTCTTTGCAATCATCTGGGCATTACAATAAATTCATAAAAATCTGCCTTGTCGCCATTGCAACATATCATTTTTATCAGAGCAGAATTGGACACCACCACTTTGAAACTTCCAGCAGAAAGAGTTTTACTACTTCATCAGCAGGTCCACAACATCATATCCAAAGACAAGGCTCCAGCATCAGAAGTGCTAAAGTTGTTAGGCATGATGGCAGGTGCAATATTAGTGATACCGTTGGGTTGCATGCACATGCGTTTTCTACAATGGCTGCTATTCACTCAATGGTCTTACGAAGAGCTCCCAATTTATCATCTCATAATTATCACAAACACATGCAAAAAGAATCGTCAGTGCTGATTGACCTCTCTTCATGTAACAATAGGTCATCCTTTTATCCTACCCTCACCAGCGGCCACAGTGACCACGGATGCTTCCCTGATAGGATGGGGGGGCATTTTCAAGGAAGAACAGCCCAAGGCACATGGACCGAACAGGAGACACATCTGCATATCAATGTCCTGGTGATGAGATCGGTACTTTTGGCGTTGCAGTACTTCCAGGACTCTCTTCCTCTGGGGACAATTGCGATTCAGACGGACAACATGTCGGTGGTCTGATACTTGAATAAACAAGGAGGAACCAGGTCCTAGCCCCTTTGTCACAATGCCCTAAGAGTAAGGCAGTGAGCTACATCCACCCAGCACTTTCTGACAGCAACGCAAATCCTGGGGAAATCCAACGTAATAGCAGACAAACTGTGCAGGGCAATTTTGTTGCCTCACAGGTAGTCCCTCAAAAAAAAAGAGAGTCGAGAGAATATTCCGCAGGTGGGGCCAGCCTTGCTGCAAACTTTTTGCCAACCACATGAACACAAAATGCAGAAGCTACTTTGCCCTGATTCCCCCTCTGGGAGAAGCCCCAAGGGAAGCACTTGTACACGATTGGCCTCCGGGTATCCTCTATGCATTCCCACCAATTCCCTTGATATCCAAAGTATTGCAGAAAGCAAAAGCCCTGGGAAGGACCATCATTCTAACAGCCCCTCATTGGCTTTGCCAGATTTGGTTCCCCTTCCTTCAACTTCATCTGTTGGAAAAGCCTTGGATTCTGGACCCAGTTCCAGACCTTCTGACGCATTCGTCGGGTGCTCTTCTTACCTCTCTTCAGTCCCTGAAATTGACAGCTTGGCTACTCCAATTCCCAACATAGCCAGGTTCCATAACCTCTCAAACGAAACACAGCATATATTGATAGCTTCTCATAAGTCCTCTACTAGGAAGCTATACCTTAGCAAATGGAGAAGATTTTCTATATGGGCGTCTCAAAATAACATTGATACCTACCAAGCCCCTATTTCTCCCATATTAGATTTTTTGACTATGCTTTTCAATAAAGGAGCTGCAGCAGCAACAGTTCAGGTACAACTTGTTGCCATCTCTAATTTTCACCTTAACTTTGAAGGATTAAACATGTCACACAAGCTTTCCAAAGCCTTTCTCAAAGGGACCTTTCATCTCAGACCACCTGTGAAATCCCCTTATACCCCATAGAATCTAAATTTTATGCTTTCACACATTATTCTCCCACCTTTCGAACCAGCTTCCTCATGTGATTTGAAATATTTGTCATGGAAGACTATCTTTTTAGTAGCCATCACTTCTGCCCATAGAGTATCAGAGCTACAGGCCTTGTCCATAATGCCTCCTTATTTGATTTTCCATGCTGATAGAGTGTCCCCGCGAACAAATCCGTCATTTTTACCCAAAGTTTGTACTGAACCTAACCTTAACCGGATCATAGATTTACCAGTGTTCTTCCCCAAACACACCAACAACTTAAGAGTATATGCTGCACATGCTTGATGTTCACTGACAGCTCAGATTTTATCTGGATAGAACAAGATAGTTCAGAAAATCAGAACAGCTTTTCGTTTCCTTTTCAGATTCCAGAAAAGGTACGCCAGTGGCAAAAACAACACTGTTTGGATGGTTATCTGATTGTATCACATTTACTTATTCAGCTGATAATTTACCTTTACAACACAAAATTAAGGCTCATTCTACCAGAGCAGTGTCCACATCTTCTGCCTTTTCTGCTAGGCTTCCTATAGACAACATCTGTGCAGCAGTCACTTGGTCAAGACCTCATACCTTTATCACTCATTACAAAGTTGACAGGGCCTCCTTTGGTGCTACTATCATGAAAAATATACTCCCGTGATCCACGTGAGAAAGATGGTGCTTGGGCCGCTACCTATCTGTAAGAATGAATGGCGAGATAGAACATCTTCACATAAAGAAGTTATGTACTCACCATAACGTTCCATGTGAGTTGTTCATCTCGCCTTCATTTTTACTTCCCACCCTCCTGCCCCCTCCAAGGTTTTTCAAGGAGCAAGATACTAGTTTTATCCTGTTTGCTCAATCTTTCTATGGGTTTTCGCCTAAAGAGTGATAGAATGGCACATGGTATTATTAGAAGCAGTAAACAAGATCTGAGGTAACTCAAGGTGCATCATGGGATAGGGACTTGGCCTCGAGCTGTCTGAAGACCTTGAGCTTTGTAGAAGGCCGACTCGGAGCCGAGGATCGGCTCTGAACCCATCTGTAAGAATGAAGGCGAGATAAACAACTCACATGGAACGTTATGGTGAATACATAACTTCTTTTTATCAGGCAAGATGTCGTCTACTAGAAAACATAAAACAGTAATACCATTTCCACAAACTTTCACAAAACCCTAGGTCTGTAATACTTGCAGTATGTACTTTTTTTCTCTGGTAGCCCATGGAATCCCAAAGTCTCAAAGACAAAGTTAAAAAAGTCTTTGTTGTTGTCTTTCGGCTTTTCCCAGTTAGGGCTCGCCACAGTGGAACTCCGGTCCGCTAATGATTGGCAGTAGATTTTCACGAACACCGAGGTGCCAGCTCAACGTTCAACCTTCAACGAAGGCAAGCCCATTTACACATGTCTTTTGAACGCCCACCCAACCGCGGGGAGGACATGCAGACTCCACACAGAAGGCACTCCCCACACTAATGTTAAAAAAGACTAAAATGTTTAAAATGCTCACTATACAAATCTGCTAGAAAATAAAACTTTGACTGTCACTGACACACTAGTGTCTGTGAAATAACAATCAAGCTTTAAATTGTTACTTAAAATTCAATACACAAGATTAAAAACAAACATTGTATTAGCATGCTTACCATAACCCATAGAAGACAGAAATACTACAGCTGTGAGACTTTTAAGAAGACTGAACACTGACCAACAGGTTGACAATAGCTCTCCCTGAGTGAAACCTGAATTATCAATTTGTTTAAAATTCAATTAAAGGCTGCTAATTAATTTGTCTGGATACCAACATAGAAGAAATTTGGAATAACCGACAAACTATTAATTAAAAAATGAAGAAAAAGGTCTAGCTGGGAAGAAACTTGCAGTTCTTCAGCAAATAGTAGTTCACATTTTATCTTTAGTATAGGAGATGGCTTCCAGTAATTTAGATGAAAAATAAAATACATTCAGAGGTGTTTAAAATAAGTGAGATACTGGGGGAAAAAAAAAAAAAAAAAAAAATATATATATATATATATATATATATATATATATATATATATACACATATGAAAAAAATACACACACAAATGACAAATGGCTGGAAAAAATAGAAGATCTATATAGTTATTCAGATAGCTGTAATGAAACAAAGACTATCTGAACATGAGGCTTCTCAAGGAGAGCTGCTTAAAAACAAGATCACATAAGAAAAAAAATTAAATGTTTTGCTATAGTAAAGAAACTGGAAGAACAGACTGTATTCATTTCTAGAAAGTACAAACAAGCAATAAAAACTGATGTCTCATAGTGGACAATTTGTTAACCAAGTAGCAGCAGAGACCTATATTAGAAAAGACGCAATCATACCAGTAGAAAGAGCTGCTTCTGAAAAAATTAGCAAACGGAAAAAGTATTAAAAACAAAGGACAGCAAAATGTTTGTAGAAAATACTTGTGCATTTTACACCAGGCACAACAGAAGCAAGTAGCTTATCATGGAAATCAGCGGATGTCGAGCATCAGGTGCGAGATTCAAGTTGTTATATCCAACTGCCTTCAGAATATTTTTTTCCTGGAGGATCAAATACATTTTTGGATGCAGAAAACACTAAGGAGGAAATAAAGTTTAGCCAAAAAAAAGAGTGAGCCAGCAAGCTGAAGGTGACTCTGCTTCGCATCTGCCTGACAATAAAAATCCCATTGGGAAACTTTGCCATTGAAACCTTTTTTTATTGTTCTAAATGTAAATATGATTTACAGATAGAAAAAATACCAAGATCTGACTAGAAGACTCATGAGTAGCTTGGACTTCAACAAAGGACTGGTGTTGGGAGACTGAGTTGAAGAGGAAGACAATTAGCATTAAAATTAATGAATGAATGGGAGAACTGAAAACCATTAAATATACACTAGACATGAGAAATATGGTTCTGCAAGGAGTGGCTGAAATAACACAAAATCTGTTGACTCTGATAAACTGATGAGTGAGCTATACAGCATAAACCCCACTTTATGTCACTAAGGTTCTGGACAAACAGTTTTTGCTTTTATTGAAATTTGCATAAAAATGTCATGATGTGAAATGCATATCACACCATAAAGCAGTTATCTCCAGTAAGCAGTCAGAGGTAATTTAAATGTGAGACTGGGGGGGGGGGGGGGGTTAACAGTGAATGCCGTATACACTAGCAATATTAAAGAAAGTAAGCACTTTTTCTGAGATGTAACTGTATTCAAGACTTACAGTATAACAAGATAAAAAAAAGTCTGGAAAGAAGTACTTTATACTTAATATAGAGGACTACGAGTGTGCAGCCAATCCTAACAGACATGTTGTGTGTTTGAGGCATGGATGCCAAGAAATTCACCTCAAGAGTGAAGCTTCAGGGGTGAATCTTGTCATCCATGATGACAGTGGTTAGGATCAGACACCCAATCATAACTCTTTGTAGTGCATGGAACTTAATCTGCTCCATGTACTACTAGTTAAAGTAAAAAAAAAAAAATTAAGCATTTTGCCAACTTTCAAAGCTGTAAAGCTATTAACATGTGCAGTCAAAAATACAGTGTAACTCAATCTCTTACATTTACACTCTTCTTCTATACCTCATAAATGTCCAGATTTTCACTGAATGTTCAGATGTTTCCAACATATATTGTGGTCTGATCCTTATAAACCCAACACACCGTACTCGCATGTAAGGCAGGTGCAAAAGGCCAAAAAAACAAATGTGAAAGTCAAAATGAGGCCAGCACCAAAGAGTGAATGTATATATAATGCCCTTTAATATACTATAATATGGCAAAACAAAAAAATCAGACCGGTTTCGGCCCCATGGCCTTTCTCAAGGAAACTGTGCCTTTAAATACTGGTTTATTTTGCTTAACTGATTAATTTAGAATACTATTTAAAGTATTCATTATTTGTCAATATTGTATCACTGAGGAAGGCCATGGGGCCGAAACCGGTCTGATTTTTTGGTTTTGCCATAGTATAGTGTATTAAAGTGCATTATATATACATTCACTCTTTGGTGCTGGCCTCATTTTGACTGACCCTTATAAAATCAGTGTTTTTCTGACAAATTACTGATAACTAAATTTATAAAATAATGACAGACATTTTAGTTTCAGACTTCGCATCCTTCAAACATTGCAGGTGGACATGCATCCTGTTATTCTAACAGGAAGCCAGAACACTTTACCAACAGACAGAAGGCATAAACAAATCTTTTACTCTGCCTTTTTCATTTGCTGGTCAGTACTGTCAGATTGGACTGCCTAGTGCTAGAACTGACTTAACTTAAGCAGGGTGTGCTTAACATTTCTTAAGGTTGGGTCTTGCACACTCTACTGCTTAAACAATTTGTCTTTTTCCGAATACTGGAGCGTAATTACTCCACTCGGTGCACTGCAAGTCTATTGATTCCATTAACAAGCCACTAGGGCTTAACTGATTTGCCTTTTTCTGAAATATTACAGCATAATCACCATGCTTTGTGCACTACAAATCTAATGACTTCATTATATGTAGAATTAAAAGACAATAGCTTTCCCTGTTTTACTTATGTTGTCTAAACAGCCTTAGTTTAAGCTACAAACAAGTTTTTTTTGTTAAGCAAGTAACCTTGAAAAAAAAAAGAAAATGTTGAAAAGTTTGAAATATACTACCTCATTCTTGCATTTGCAAAGTTACTAGCCAATACTCTTTCATTAGCACATGCTTTTACAGAAAGGAGCTTACAGATGCAAACAATCATGAGAGTTCTGAACGGTGTAGTCTAAAGAGAAATCTACAAGGTTTTTCTTCTTGCATTTGCAGAGTTACTAGCTGTTTTTCACATAAATATCTGCTTTTAGTTGTAGACAAGCAACCTGCAGGTGTTAAGTAATTAATCATGACAGGTCTGAACATTGTGTTGAGTGAAATCTACAAGGTACAATGTAATTAACTTTTAAAAGTGCAAGCAATTCATTCAAAAATAAAGTTTGTAACTCTGTAGACTACATAAGCTACACAAGTAGTTGATTCCACCAGCAGCCTTAATATTTTATTATATCAAATGTAACAGTGCACAACTGAATTTACTTATTTATGTGTAGCCATGAACTGCACTTTTTTGTTAAGGCTAAATGTTACTTTTTACTGAAATCATGCAAGTTGTTTTTCACATCAGGGAGAGGATTAAAGGAAACAGTAAGAACATGCAGCAACCAGTGTAAATGGGAAGACAGGCTACAACATGTACTTTAGAATATTTAACCGTAACTTTACAACAGGTAATGCCTATGTATATGCAGCTATCCACTTGGTGAAACATTTCCTATTTGGATCAGTAAACTTTGTTTTCTGGAACGTGTACAGTTTTGTGTGCTTGCTGAGAGTTAAAAGTTGATCATTTTGAGAACATGCTTAATTTTTTCTTCTTGGTTTTTTACTGAATCAAAAAGTCTGTAAGAATATGACAAAGGTACAAACACAGGTGAGAAGAATTGACTATACACAAGATCAATCTTCCAAACATAAGTGTGTACATTCAAAAGAACTGACATAAATAACAAGTGGTAGTAACAGCTTTTTTATCAGAATTGCTGCTTTGTCAACATTAACAAGGACTGCAAATGGCCTTACAGGTATAGACAAAAAGCGAATAGTAATGAATTATATTAAGATGTTTATGGGACAAAGTCTGTATAAAGCAGAGAAATATGGAAATCAAGAAAAGGTACAAATGGAAATATTTATGGAAGAATTAAATATTCCAAGGATAGAGAGATAGGAGGCTCAGTTTACTAATAGTTAGGATAGGAGGGGATGGGATAAAAATGGTGGTGTATAACCAATCTACAGGAAAGTCCCCAGGATTAGATGGCATTCCTGTGGAAGTTTAGAAACTAGGAGGCGAAAAAACTGATGAAGATCTGGAAGATTTTGTTAAATAGTACTTTAAGAGAAGTACCAACATCCTGGAAGAAAGTGGTTGCAGCTGTAATACCTAAAGAGGGTAAAGATCCATCACATCCAACTTCATATAGGCCCGTTTCAATACTAAACCATAATTACAAAGTGTTCATATCTAGAATGGCTAAAAGAAAGGCAAACATGATACCAAAATGAATAGATGTGGATCAATTTGGTTTTGTGGAGGGAAAGCAAACATTTGACAACATAAACAGAACAGTGATGATCCAGAGGGAAGCAAAATGTAAGAAAATACCACTGTTGTTGGTGCGTCTTGATGCAGAGAAAGCATCTGACAGACTAAGCTGGGATTTTTATGAGCACAACAACGGAAACATTTGCATTCCCTAATAAAATTATAAGGTTGATTAGAAGGATGTATGAAAAATCGGATTTGAAAATTAAAGTGGGTGGGGTCCTCTCTGATAATCTCTGCTTAAGCAGACTCTCCTTTGTTATTTGCATTATATTTAGAACAATTGGCAAAGAAAATAAGGGACTCAAATTCAAGGATATAACTGGTATGGTAGTCGAGAAAAACTGTGTCTATTTGCAGATGACATTATTTTATACATGACAAAACCAAAAAAGGACATTACAGTGCTGTGGAACATATTGAGACAGTTTCAAACTTTTTCGGGATACAAAATTAATGAAGCAAAAACAGAACCAATAGCTGTGCATCTACATACGAATTGGTTCGGCAATATCCATATTTATGGGGACATGATAAAATGAAGTATTTAAGTGTATGGATTAAAAATTATACTGGTGTGGCAACTAAGGACATGTGGGCAGAGACTAAACAAAATATAATACAAAAACTGAGAAAATAGAAGATCTGTTATATGGACATTGATAGTAAGATACAAGCAGTTAAAATGTTTTAGTCCCTTTAGTCTTATACACTGGTCAGGCATATGTTTATCAACCAAAAGAGAAATTATGGACAGCAATTAATAAAGACATAAAGGATTTTATCTAGAAGGGGAAAACCGCAAACGTCATGTGGGATAAGCTTATTCTTTCAACAAAACAGGGTGGATTGGCATTACCCGAGTTGAAGGGGTATTTCAGAGCAACTCAGCTAAGGATGCTATACATAGCACTAGCAGAAAACTATAATTCAAAGTGGAAAGATATGATGGTAAAATAGGGGGAGGCTCAAGTAACAGGGAGAGAATGGGATTTTGAATGTAGACCTTTAAGAAAAACAATCATACAGAACATTATATTCATAGAGTAGCAGAAGCTTTTCTAAGAACTAAGCCAACACAAGACTGGAGGAAGATTCTGCCTACAGGGATGACTGCAATTAGGGATACAGACAATAGGTAACAGGGGGCATGAACACATTAGAGAAAACTGGCAAAGGAACCAAGGTACTGGGAGCAAATAACTAGAGAGGGAAAGGTAATAGAACAAGAAGATGCCAAGAACTTATCTGAACTGCAGGCTACAGATTGCCTTCTATATCAAGGACTGATAACAGAGTATAAGCGAAAAGAAAGAAAAAGGGGGTCCTCAACTACAGACCAGCACTAGTAGAGTTTTTGGTGGAATCTAGAACAGAAGTTGCCATTAAGAAAGGAATAATTAGTAGAGCATATAAAATATTGCATGGCAACTATAAGAATCAATCAGAGACGGTTAGGAAGGACTGGAAAGAGAGATTACATAAGCAATTCACAAAGAAACAACAGGCGGGATATATGTACATCTCCCAAACATGCAAAAAAATCTAGAATATTTTGGATTTTTGCCTGGAAGTACTTGCATAGGTATTTTTATACCCCAAGCAGACTTCAAAGAATTTTTTCTCCTGTAGGCAGCAAATGCTGGAAGTGTGATAGGGCAGAAAGAGGTAACTGGGAACATATTTACTGGGAGTGTAATGAGTTGGAGGGCTTTAAAGATTGCCTGCAGACTGCTCTGTTGGAGATGCTGGGTGAACACGTTGGAATGACTAGGGAAATTACTTTTTTGAGGTACAATACAAACATGGAATTGCCTAGACATAGTAAGGCCCTGCTGAGTCTAATTATGATGGCTGCCAAAAAAGCAATTACTAGAAAATGGAAATCAAAGTCTAAACCAACTTTACTAGACATAGTGAAATACTAACATAGTTTAAACAACTAAAACTGGAATCTTTAGAAAAGGGTAGGAGCAAACTGCATAGAAAAATGGGAACCGTGTGATCAAATACATGCAGAGGGGGAAAGAGGTTTAAAAGAAGGCACAATTTGAATGAGCAATGTAATGGCTAACTAACAATGACTGGATATGTTAAAAGTGATATATGTTTGCAGCTACAGCTGTGTTGGCACAGTTTGGAATGTATGATGTTTGCAGCTGAGACTGTGTCGCTATGGTTTATTGTCATTTATATAAATGTAACATGGCCTATGTCATATAAGATAATTTAATAAAGATGTTTCTTGTTTAAAAAACGATGTTTGGGGACAAACAGCAAAGTTAAATGAAATGCATTTGAACTGAAATGAGCATGTGAATCTGATAAAAAAATGGTTTCAGGGTGGACAATCAGCAGCATATCAGGAATAAAGGAAATGGGAGTAATAACAATGACTAAAAGAGATGTTCCAATTAGTTATAGAAGAGGGGGAAATGACAATCACAGATTTGTGGTAGTAAGTGGTTACTTGCAGATAAAGTGGATTGTGCTGGCATTTACTGACATTCCACCTAAAACTAATATAATGGAGCTTAGGGGAATTTTGAGAGAAATAAGCTATGAACACAGAATATTACTTGTGGTTGAGGGCTGGGTCCTCTATTAAGGATGTATTGGACAGACCTAGAAGGGAAAATATAACAGTGTAAATTTCTGAAAATGTGTATGAGAGTACTTGGCATGGAAGATACGAGTTAAGTGGGAGGAATGCACAAACTACATATTTCCCAAGACACAATAACTAGTCAAGACAAAAATATATTTCTGATCAGCATCCATATTTAATTGAAACCCATCCAATAACTATATCGTACCATGTGCCAACAAAAGATAAAGATGTAGAATAATGATATAAAAATGAGACACCAGCACTTTCCTGTTCACCTGTTAAAGGGGAAGAATTTACAGGATGAGTAGTGAAAATGATCTGAGAGTTATTAGGGAAGACAGGAATTACCTCAGAAGGGATAGTTAGTAAGTGGGATACAATAAAGTTTAATAACATGTTAGAAATAAGAAAAATGACATATAATAAAGAAGTAACAGGAATTATTTAGAGGGACACAGAACATTTAGCATTGCAGAAGGGAATCTCACAGAATAAAAGGAGAAGCAACTAACTTGTTAAAGGGTAAATAAGAAAGAATTTGGATAACATGCATGCATTTAGAAAGGCTCCTGTTAAACAATTATTTCTGATAACTCTAGAGTGCAAAACCGTTTAGCACAACTTGGGCAACAGAAAGTAGAAAGGGCTCCAGCCGAACTTACTGAGCCTTATAAGAAAAATAACCAGAGAACCTACAGAGGTATTACACATAGTTCAGAAATTTGACAATTTATATAAAGCAGATAAATGTGGAGACTAAGAAAAGCACACACAGACTTATTTTTGGAATACTTAATTATGCCAGGTTGGAGAACAATGGTACTCACAAATTAATAAGCTAAAGCAAGAAAAGGTGACAGGAAATGGTGACATGTAATCAATCAACAGAGAAGGCTCAAGAAACAGACAGTATTCCTGTGGACATTTGAAACTTAGATGGGAAGAAAGCAATAGAAATCTGGAAGGATTTAACAATATTTTAAAAGGTGGAGGTTACCAGAATCTTGGAAGAAGGCTGTGGTGGCTGTATTACCTAAACAGGGCAAAGAGCCTTATATAGGCCCGTTTCAAATTTAAACCATGATTAAGTGTTTACATCTATACCAGTCATGAGAATAGCAACAATGTTGACAGAGTTAATGGATATGGATCAGTGTGCTTTTGTGGAGAGGGGACAATCAAAATGACAATCCAGAGGGAAGAAAGAGTATAAATAAATACTGCAATTGCTGATTGATCTTGATGCACAGAAAGCATTTAGTAAACTCATGAGTAGGGCAATGGTAACACTTGCATTCTCTTAATATAATAGGATCATTGAAGATATAAGGAGGATTGGAAGAAAGAAATAAGGTGGAAGTGTTTCTCTCTGATAAGCATGTTTGGCCTGAGGAAACTGGCAGGGATGTCCTCTTTCCCCTTTATTCACTTTGCATTTCAGAGTTAATAAAAAGGAAAATAAGGGTTTCTCAAATTCACAGATATAACTGGTATGGTAATTGAAAAAAAAGTCAATCTTACTTCCAGATATTTCATACCTGATAAATCAAGAAAATGAAATTTTGGTGTTGCAGACAATTTTAAGACTGTTTCCAGTCTTTTTGATAAAATTAATGAAGATAAAACATATTTAAGGGGAAATGATAAGATGAAGTATTTAAGTGTATGGATTAAAAGATTGCAATATGGCAGGTAAGAATAAGTGGGAAGACACTAAAAAGATAACACAAAAATTGAGAAGTTGAAAACTCTTGAATACGGATATAGATAGTAAGATACAAGCAGTGAAAATAGGTTTCCCTTTATAATGATATATATATATATATATATATATATATATATATATATATATATCACACATACACACGTGTGTGTCGGGCATACCTTTATCAACCAGAGGAGATGTTATTGATGACAATAAGTAGTTGAAGAATTTACTTGGGAGGGACTAGGGCAAAAGCTAAGTGAGATTAAGTTTATTCACCACAAAAAAACAAGGTGGTTTAGGGTTACCTGATCTAAAGAGGTACTTGAGAGGTATGTTATAAATTAAAGTGGAAAGGGATGATAACAGAAAAGGGGAGTTGCTAGATTCAGAGATAAACTCTTGGATGTTGGGTGCAAGTCCTTAAGAACAACAACAAAAAACATGCAGAATATTCATTAAATAGGAGAAAATATTCTTAAAACTATGAAAGTGAGGGAATGGGGAGTAGAAATTCTACCAATAGGTATGTCAGCACTTAGGGCTTCAGAAAATAGCAAGAAGGTGCTGGAATTTACTGGAGGAAATTAGCAAAAGATACAAAGCATAAGGAACAAATACAATGGGAGGGAAATGTAACAGAATGGGATGCAGTTAAGTGATAAAAATATAAGTTGGCACAATGGTTAAAGTATTTACCTCACAGACACAAAGTACATGATTTGATTCTTACCTTGGGGTGCTTGGCTAAGCTTAAAAAAGCCCCTTGGAGTCATTAGCCTAGTGATCGCCTATGACCATATAGGGATGTAGGTGGGTTTGGCATAATGGTTAAGGTCTTTGCCTGACAGACTCAAAGTACAGAGTTTGAATCTGACTTTGGGTTACTGGCTAGGCTTCAAGTAGCCCTTCAAGACAGTTAGCCTTCAAATATGAACCTATACAGTAAAAAAAAAAAAAAAAAACTGGACTGCAGGTTACAGATTTCCTTCCTCATCAGGGATTGATAACAGAGTACAGGCAAAGAGAAAGTGATACAGTAGTGTTACGCAAAAGCCCAACTCTTGTAGAGTTTAGGGGAGTCTAAAGAGATGCGATGAGGAAGACAGAGGTAATTTGGAACCAATTTTTTGTAATGAAAAGAACTGACACATTTTAAAAATTCCCTTTAGCACGTTGACAGAATTTGAGAGAACATATGATTGCCACTAAAGAACTGATTCTTATGAGCTGGGATATAGGATCAGAATTGTCTAGAAATACTAAGGCCTTGCTAAGTTTAATGCTTCTGGACATCAAAAAACAAACAAAAAAACAATTAGTAAATAAAAATAAAAATCTAAATCAACTGCAAATGAAGTACTGAACATTCTACAGAAGATAAAAGAAGTGGAGTTGGGATATTCAGGAAATAGATGGCACAAATGTAACAAAAATAAATGGAATTTGTGGGAACTATACGTGAAGAATAATATTCAGGAGGAGTGAAGTTTAAGGGAAGGTAGGGATTAAGCAATTTATGTAATGTCGGGGTGAATAAAAATTGTTAAAAAGAAAACAAATGTATGCTGCATGACCGTAACAATGTTTTTTCTACTAATGCATGCAAACTCATGCTACCATTTAAAATGAGATAAGTAACAAAAAAAAAATCACAGTAGGCAAATAGCTAAGTATTCTGCCAAATTTCCAAAGTTTTCTGACGTCTCCCCTTCCTCAATGCGACATAGGATGTACAGTAAAAGGTGGAGAGGTGCTTTGACTACCTTCATTTCTTCTGCACGAATTTCTTTTTTTATTTTTGGAAGTTACAAAAGTTCCAATGTGTGTGCTACGAGGGCCAGAAGCACTTGAGACTTTTACAAGGGAAGCCATGTCCCTAAAGTAGGAGCAGGTATCACCTTTCCCTTTAATTAATAAGGTAAGGCTTTTTTTGGGGGGTGGATGGAGGAACTCTGCTACAACAGTGTTCATCCATTTACAAACCCTTCTTTCCACTTTTGCATATGGGGTCGGGGTGTCACTTCAACAGTGATAACCATTTAGAGCCAAGGTTTACATCGTCAGAAAGCTAGCCCTGATGAGGTATGCTACAATAGTGTTTTTATGTGAAAATATATGATTATGGTTAATATCCTCACACAACTGTAATATGTTCACCATAAGGATCACAGATGCAGTCTGATTCAAGACATATGGGCCAAGCACAGTACTCCAGTACCACAGTGTAGCTCAAAGGGCTGCAGCACTGCCATGGCAAATCCTGTCAACCTCCAAGAAAATAGGTCCAATTTAGAATGTCTAGAAAAGTTATGAATGGGCATCCATGTATTTGCCTCAAAAATGCAATAAGTGGAAACATTCTTGAAAAAAAGACTGTATCAATTGCTCTGGTAGGTCTAATTTGTCTTTACAATTCCTTTCCCAATGGCAATTAGCAGAAGACAGTTCAGACCATCAACCATGTAGGTTTTATTTGTAAACAGACTTATCCAATTCAAAGGACACAAGAAGTTGGGTAGTCTTCCTAAAATCCCTGGTTTTCTGAAAGTAGTACCTTAGCTGCCTATATCTATTCAGGAGGTGAATAACCTTTTTTCCCTTATTCTGAAGGTTGTGAACAAGAAAACTGGTATGTGGATGGCTTGGTTGAAAGCCACTTCAGATACTACCCTAGGATAAAAAGAAGGACTGATCCTAGGACTAAGTCTTAAAAATGTGGAAAACGGTGTATAGAAATTAGCACAGAAAGAGCTTGCAACTCTGACACTTTTGTCTGCAGGCTGCTGGTTCAGTGGGGGTCTGGGTCAATAAAAACAAAAACTCAAATCTCATGGTAAAGGTGGTGCTTTTTTGGGTGGCCTGAAATCCAAAAGGCTCTCTGTTGCTTGCTCTGGTTCAAAGGTTAACAAGCAGAGGTGGCAGAAACACACACTTTAATCAAAACTAAAGAGAGTTCTCTCACAACGAGGTAGGCAGAGGACATCCTGCTACACTGTGGTTCCACTAGGTCAGAAGCCCTTGGATTTACACCAAGCTAAAATCTAGTCGATTTGGCAAAGGAAGATTTTCTAACATTCAACTGAGTAACTTCATTCAGGATCTGCAGGACCTCTGAGAAAAAATTCTCCACTGTGAAATCAGAGTTTCTACCTTCCTGGCTACAAGGTATAGATGCTATACAATCTGGATGTATGAGAGATCCTCTGATGCTATTATAACATGCAGCAGGAAGGTGAGATGATTGTGGGCCCTTCTCTGCTCAATCCCCTGGAAGGGAGAACCACTGTTGCTTTGGCTACAGAAGATGAACCAGAAAGAGGCAGGCCGACTCTGCTGGTCTGTCTTTATCAACCTTTGTTATGGACTGTCTTCTGCAGGACTCTTAAGATCTGTGTGGGAGAATGCATAAAGAAGGCTTCTGTTCCATGGTATAGAGAAGCACATCTCACTACAGCTGTTCTGCATGGAAACCTTAAGTAGTACTGTGCAATCTGTGAAGTTCCCAAGGACCTGATCATTTCCAGGAAGACTCTTGGGTCCATTCTCTATTTGTAAGGAGACTGGGCACCAAACTGCTCAGTTAGTCCACTAAAACACTCTATAGTGATGGAATTCAGTGAGGTCACACACAATTTTTTTTAATGTCAGGTCACAGTGGTCATTTTGCACTGTCTGAATGGGTACCCTTTTCTCGTTTACCTGCTACAAGACTGTTATATGTTTGGTAGTCATACCGAAGACCCCAGTTACAATATTCTTAAATATCTGAAATGCAGAAATAATGACAAACACCCTCAGTATTGATTTTTGTTTAGATCCTTCTTGTTCAAGGAATCCAGAACCTTTTAGGATCCTTGCTGGAACTCTCCAAGCGTTCATCTTCACTGATTTGAAATGATCTAGCATTACATAAAATTATTCCCCATAAGATGCATGCTCGGGGGAGGGGTACCTGAAGACTACAACATCAGTGCTACAATCAAGCAGTAAGTGGATTTGGATGTCCTACACTAAGATTGCATCTTTTTGTAAAGTAATCAAGTCCATGTCAGAAAAAAACTATGATTTTTGAAGGTGAGTTTATCTCTAAGGTAGACAGTTTTTCAAAAGATGATGGTGTCACATGGATTCTTTGCCAAATAGTTACATATTCATTAATGAACCATTTGCAATTACACAATGGGGTAAAAAGATTTTTAACTTTGCCTGGAGCTCACTGTACTGGCTAACTGCAGGTACCTGAGAACTATCTCCAGCTGTGGCGAAGCATCAAAGTCTAGAGAGGCCTGGGAAACTTCTGAGATATCTATCTTACCAATGGCTTTTGAACAGGCATTGACAACCTGGGTTTATCTTCTGCAGACATCTGGGCTGAGGGACAACTAGGAGGTGCCTTTATGAGACAAAAAACTCAACCTCTCGCAAGACTGACAGGGCACCAAAGACCTCATGCTCTCTGTCAGGAAAAAGGTTTGACACCCTATTTTCTTTGGTTTCTATAATCTCTCACTTCATGCTTTAGTGGCAACTCTCTCTCAGATTTAGGAAAAAACACCACACAGCCCTAATGTCAGGAACTTTCTTTGCATTAAAAAAACACACAAACAAATTGTAATCAAACCTGATGAGGAAGCTCATGGCAGAGGAGACACTGAAGGTGATGGACCTTCTGAGAAATCTGCTGGGCATAAGCACACTTGGTGACCTTTCCAAGGGACAACACAGACCTCAGAATGATCTTCAAAATACAAATCAGATCAAAAGATACAGGACATAAAATTAGGAATAAAGCAAATTTCTCTAATATGTACTTCTCATTTAGCTTCTGCTTCTCAGCATGGAAACTTCCATAGCTTCTGGAACCTAGGCCAGAATCTATGTGGCAGTGTTAGCCCACAGATGATCGATTAACTGCAGCAGTGATCTTTAATAATGAACATCGTTCTTTTTGTAATAGTGGCAACTTGTTCATACTGGCATATTGAAAAAAAACAGCTGAAGCAGTCAGTAAAAAAAAATCCATCAATAAAATAGCTTACTTAACTTCCTGCAGAAAAAACGGACTTTCCAAATTAAAATCCTACATTCTACTGTTTAAAAAAGTAAATAAGACAGCCTTAAGGTGCTCCAACTCATCGTCTACTGAAATCAGAGAACTTGGTACTACATGGGATGAATAATGCCTGTATGACTCCAAGCTGAGTCTAGCTTATCAAGGTAGTCCCACATAGAGTAATGCTATAAAAAATAACTTGAGCTAATGCTGCAACCTGTTAGGCTAAAATGTGCAATCAAATGGACTGTGATGACAAGGAAAAATAAATATTACATAAACTGAGCCTGACTATCCACACCAGAAGCTGCCAATAAAAAATTCTGGCCAGTGCATCTGCAACAGCAAAGGTATATGAACTACACTGAAGGAGTTAACCAGAGATGCTTAATTCAATAATTTCTTGACAATCCCTGGATTTCATCTAGAGTGGTGGTTACTGGATGATTCTTCAAATGCTTAGTGCACCAGACTATGGAACACAATTAATTACAAATGAATACATTTTAATGGGAAACCCCTCCCCAACAGCATTGAACTCACTGTCCACAAGAATGCTGGTCAACAACTTATGTTTCTAAGATCTATGCTCCCAGGAATACAATTTGTTGGCTGGGCACCAGTTGTGATTTATTTTCGTTGATGATGTATCCCAGTGAAGTTAGAAGTCTTTTTACAAATGCCAGGTGCTGAAGTAGCAATTCCTGACTGGCCGCCTGAATCAGGCAATCGCCCAAATATGGGTACATTTGAATATTTCTCTGCCTGCAGTATGCAATGGCTGGAGCCAGGCACTTTGTGGATACTCTGGGTGAAGTAGAAAAGCCAAAGGGAAGTGCAGAGAACTGATAGTGCATAGAGCCTGCCCTGAAACGTAGATATTTCCTGCAAGACTCCCTTATGGGGATGTGCAGATAAGCTTCTTTTAAGTCTAGGGTGACTAACCAGGTATCCTTGGCTAGCATAGGAAGAAGTTGTTGCAGTGTAAACATTTTGAATTTTGGGACCACCAGAAAGGTGTTGAGAATTGATAGATCCAGGATAGGGCACCAAGAGCTCTCTTTTCTGGGCACGAGGAACAGTCTGGAGTAGAAACCCTGTCCCCTTTGTTCTACTGGAACAGGTTGAACAGCCCTGATATGGAGAAGGGAAAGTACTTGCTTTTGAGCCTCTGCCCACTGGTTTGGAGGAAAGTCTGGCAACCCGCTTGGGGTTGGCAGTGAGTGGAAGTAGAATCTGTATCCCTGGGATACAATGTTTGGAACCCATCGGTCCTGAGTAATGGACATCCAGTTTTTTGCATGAAGGGCGTGTTTTCCTCCTAAGGGTGCAAATACTTGGGTATGGCAGGGAAGGATAATTGGAAAGTCATTGTGAACTTTTTCCATAAGGGGGTAGCTTACCATTCCCTGTTTTTGAGGTGGGAACACTCCATTGTTTAGATCTCTGCATACTCTGAGACTGCAGTCTTGGTGGTCTGTTTCCCTTGGGTTTGGACTGAGAAGGCCTGAGATGAACTGGAAAGGACCAGTTTTTTGAAGGTAAATGCTACTGAATCTAAGTGGCTGCATCTGTAAGAAATCTTTGACAGTTTGCATAGATTTAGCTTTTTCTTCCATCTTTTTAAGAACTACTACTGCTTTTGTGCCAAACAAAACGATTCTGATTTAATGGAGCATCTAGTAATTTTGCTTTGACATGGTCTGACAAGACTTGTTCCTTCAGCCAAGCATGCTTTTCTCAGTACAGACCCAGTGACAGCAGCCCTGCAAGATGCTTCTAAGGCATCAAACCCACACTGCAAAGTATGTTTACTAACTTGGTTTGCAGAATGCATTAACTCTTGTAAATCTTTATTTTCTGCACAATCTGGAAGTAACACCATTTTTTGTTTAATTAGTTCCATAATATGTTGCTGGTACTTCAACATGTGAAACTGGCAATTCAAAGCCCTGATGGCAAGAGTTGCAGAGGTATATACCTTCTTACCCCATCTGTCTAAAGCTCTAGAATCCCTGTCTGAAGGGAGCTGTAGTAGCCTTAATGCCTTTAGGTCCCTGGGAAATGGTCTCTGGATCCGCAGTAGGATTCTTAGAGAGAAATTTGTGAGAGTCAGGTTTTCTAGGAGCTGGTGGTAAAGTGTCAGGAGTAAGACTGGATTCCATGAAGACATTATCAACAATATCCAGGACAGGGGGTATAGCTAGGGGCCTGTGCTGAGGCAAATCTAAAAATTGCCGGAGTCTCTTTTTGGACTGAGGATAGTCCTGGCATTGAGCATGTGCTTTGGACATCGCTTTTTCTAGGTGTAGTGCGAACTCTGGGCCTGAGAAACTCGGTAATTTTAGTTAAAAATGAAGTTGTCGGTTTAATACGAACATCGGTAGGTTGGAATACACCCTCAGAAGCCGGTGTCTGCACAGCGGCTCCGGACCCATCCAAGGTAGAGACATCCGCAGGTTCCATAGTCGAAGAAGCATCTTGCGGCATACTGGACTCTGAATGGGTCTCATTAGAGGCTTGCGAAACTTTAGAAGTGGGCATCAGAGGCTGCGAAGGCCCCTCACTGAGTACCGGCAGACTGGCGACTAGCTTAACGGAAGTGTCGTTGGCAGTTTTGGACCTATGCGGTCTGTCTCTTTATCCTTGCGTTTTTTCGGAAGATCAGTAATCAGATGGCTTATGGAAGCCATTTCGGAATACGAAGAATGAGAGCGAAAGAATTTAGCGACAAAGATAGCCCGATGATGAATGGTTCGGCATTAAACAAGGCACAAAACCGACAAGCAAGGGACGTCATGGTCTGGGCCCTAAACAGGTGACGCAGTAAGAATGAAAATCTCTGTGAGGTATTTGCTTTCCACAGGCAAGACAACTGTTAACTTTTTCTGACATGGGTTAGAGCAAGAAAAAAGGATCCCCAACAGGGTACTTAGCTTTAGAAGACTTCAGGCTTGAAACTCGAAAAACTAATATTTCAGGAAGCGGCCGACCGGCATTTGCGAACTGCTTTGGGCTCCTTCGCGGCAAGAAAGACTGATGTAATGGCATCTGCTGCATGTTTTATACCCCTGACAACCTGAAGTCATGGAAGGGGTAACAGCATCCTACGCAGAAATCCCAAGACTCTGGTATTTGGGCTGACTGAGGGCTACCTGCAGGCAGATAACCCAAGTGTGATGACTGCAACAGTGAAACACGTAGAACATCTTTTTTTTCTCCCTCAGCACCAGAAAACATAAAACAGTAAAATTCCTGACACTCTTAAAAATTTGACAGTCTTATCAGCCCTTTTGAGCAGCAGCATCTGGGCCTGCATCACTGGACTAATCTGCCAGTGGAGCACCTTTTGAGACAAATTTTATGTGCTGCAAGCCATGGGCGAGGCAGCTATATGTACTATATGTAGATCCCAATAGCTTCTTGTTTTGGTTTTATAAATTGGGATGAAATCAGGGAATCTACCCTGTAAGGCAGTCCTAGAACAGTGCCAAGACTGTGAAGGAAAACTTTCAGGTGATTTAGCCTACAATGAAGTAGGAAGGATCTGGAATACTTCTACCTTTCACTTTTGGAGTTGACAAGTATAGATGAGAAAATGTGGAACTTGAAGGAGGGAGGGTCATTAAGTCTCTCCACAGAGGTAAGGGTCTGCTTCCTATAAAGGATGTTGTCATACAGGTACTCTGCAGGCAAGCTGAGGAATACTTCCTCTAAGAAATTTACATTGATAACGTTGCTCATATACCCCTACTTAAGGGAGGACAATCGCAGCCAAACCATCTTATACAAGCTCACACCTTACCTATTGGCTCTATCCAGAGAAAATGAATAACCAAAGTTACAGTAAGGAAACATGACAGCCCACTATAGAAGCCATAGACATAGTCCCTAACATGTCCTCCTTGAGCTCAAGATCTAGTCAGTCCTAAAGCTTGTTTACAGACTTCCTTATCAAGCGGGACTAGAACTGTGACAGTTAATGGGGCAGGGAAAAAAGTCATCTATGGGTCCTAAGCTCCAACATGGCAGAGGAATAAACTGATTTATCAAGACATGTGAAAAAGCTTTGGACTTCATGTCAGGTAGAAAGGTGGCAAACTGCAGTGGTCTCTTGGACCTATGCTGATTACAGAGATACAGAGGAGTTAGTGCTAGTATGCACAGCTGACTGATCCAGTCACTCAAGCAGGGCTTACACAGACATCCACCACCTTTTGTGTCTGAAGGGTCAAAGGCTGGGTACCTCCAAGTTGTTCAGACATCAACTTGAATAACTAATTAGCTTCACAGTGTCTTCTTTAGAAACTCTGCAAAGTGCAAATGAGAGGCTGGAATAAGGACTCAAGGCCAATCTAAGCTAATTCTTATATACCCAGGGGTCTGTCATAAGGAGGATTCACCTAGAATGGAAGTGGATGAGGAAGCGGACATTACACTTGAAATTTCAGGAAAAACAGACACAGTCCTCTAACTCCTCACACAGCTGCTTGAGCATAAGGGGAGTACTATTGCCCACTTTATTCAGGGTCACTGCACAAAGGTAGGCATGTGACTAGCACTTGTCACATCTAAAGACAACAGGGGACCAAGATATAATAGTACAACAGCTGAAATTGGTGTACACTTGAGAGTGTGGTACAGACTTCAGACTAATCTCTGAGGATGTGATCCTGCATCCATGACTCAAGATCCTGCCAGATCTCAAACATCTACTTGATTACAGACCTTAAGACAAAAGCTCTGCTGTGAGTTGATCCAATGGTACCTCCTCAATTTGGGCTGCCGCAAAAGGAGAGCCCCCTGTCTGTGACTGGATGACTCAGGGACTGCTATTCAGGATTGTGCTAGTAAGTATCAGGCTCCATCCAATTATACAATGATTAGGTGCCATAAGAAAACCAAGATTCAACCACAGAATTGGAGGCAGGTTAGAGTCCATCTGGTACCTTCTTCATCTGCCAAGACAAGTACAAGTTCATAGGTTTAGTAAATAAGCTCAAGATTTCCTGGCAATTAAGGAGCCTGACATCTTGGATTCCAGTGCTGAAACTCATGGGCATGAATCGCATCATCCAGTTCCTTCATAAAGATATGGATTGATGAGCAGAGGTTAACTTACAAGGGGAATTTATTACATAGGTGAACGGAGTATTTGAGATATGAAATTGGCATATTTCATGGTATGGCTGATATTCAATTTTATTGAGGGCTAGTGTCTTCTGTTCAGGTCACCAGGGGGTGTTCAAAGCAATAGTTTCAAACAGCAAGGGATCCTTTAATATTCCATATGTCAGGCAAGGGTCTCCTTTAAGACGGCAACAGGATACAGATAAAAGAGTTCCTGTGATCTTTAAATGTATGATAAGCCCTAAATTCCTTCAAAATCTCTCTGCGAAGAATCCTAGAACTTTTTTACTCAGTAGCTGCAGGCCACTGAATACTGGACTTCCTTTCTAAAGGATCAGGATTTTAGGTTTTAGCTGCTGTCTGATGCTGAGTGCTATGCTTGGGGCTGTTTGGTGGATGTTTTGGATGGTCCCCAAGTAGGAAGCTCTCAACAACTGCCACCTTCTGGTCACAAAGTAAGCCAATGGTGTCTTCTAATGAATACTTCAACTGGAAGGATTAAATCACTGCTACTTGCACCAGTTAACCATGACACTGACAACCACATGTAAAATTACCGTGTTGATGTTTAGGCATGCACATGCAGGATATCAACAGTAAGCAATGATCATTACCAAAGCTCTACAAAAACAGAACTGACAGGCTCAGTTAATATGTATACTTACAGAGCCAGTACATTATATCATTATGTGTACTAGTAGTGCAAGTGCATAGATTCTCTCATAGGTTCATGGGTTGGTACTAGGCTATCGGCCCTAGGGCCTATACAAGCCTAGCCGTAAAAATTCCCTGGCTATTTCTTCCCAGAATATTTACTTCCCTGGTCCCGTCTAGCAGGGCCACTGACATGATCCTGGGGTGAATTTCCTATCTCCCATCCAATTGTCAAGGTTCCTTTTGAAGAGGGACAAAGGCGATCAGCTTGACATGTGTAGGCAGTCTATTCCAGAGTATGGGGAGCCTCTGGGTCAGGAACCTATCGCTCCAGCATGTTTTGTTCATTATGATGATTAGGTTTAGATCCCTGGAGAGTGTGGCTCTAAGGGATTGGGATTTCTTTAAGTGTAGCATGTCCAACAGCTCTGGGTTTGACATGGCCTTGTATGTTAAGTAAAGATTGCCTCTGAGTAGGCAATATGTGGCAGAGTATAGCTGGAGTGTTTTTTAGACAGTCAGCAGAGGGCATCTGCTTTAGGCCTGTGATTCTTTTAGTGAGGTATTTCTGTGGCCTTTCCAGTTGTTGCAGATACCTTGTGATGTACATACCAAACGGGGCGTTGTACTCTACAATGGGTCTAATGAGGGATGAATACAGTGGGACAATGACCTCCTTTTTTCTGGATGAAAAGCCCTTAGTGAGGAGGTGTGCCACATTGAAGGATTTCCTGACTGTTGTGGCGATGTGGTTATCGAAGGGGAGACCACTGTCCACCTCTGTCCCTAAGTCTCTTATCACACTTTCGGTGTTTAGTGTACTGCCACTTATGTGGTAATTCATGGGATCGTGTTTTTTCCCAAAGCGGATAACTATACATTTCTTGGCACTGAGCTTGAGCCCATGGCTCTGGCACCAAGCATCTGTTTCTGTAAGGCCCATTTGTAGAATATCCACATCATTTGGGGATTCAATAATGGCTCCCAGTTTGCAGTCATCTGTGAACTTTGTTAGCCAGAGTCCTTTAGTGCTGGCCTGTACTTCAGTGAAGTAGATGCCAAACAAGAGCGGTCCCAGGACTGAACCCTGAGGTACTCCACTTGTCTGGAGCTGGATTTTGAGTTGGCTACTTTTACAGTGTAGGCTCTGTCAGTAAGCCAGCTGGCAACCCATCGAGTGACGTAGGGATTAATGCCCAGCTTAGTAAGTTTAGCTATGATTCCAGAGTGGGGGATGGTGTCGAAGGCCTTGGCGAGGTCCACATATATATATATATATATATATATATATATATATATATATATATGTGTGTGTATATATATATATATATATATATATATATATATATATATATATATATATATATATATACACACACACACACACACACACACACACACACACATATATATATATATATATATATATATATATATATATATATATATATGTGTGTGTGTGTATATATATATATATATATATATATGTATATATATATATATACACATACACACGGCTCTGGAGACTGATTTGAAGATGTCAATCAGGTTGAGGAGACAAGATCGTCCCTTTACAAAACCAAACTGGGTGGAGTCCAGGGTTTGAAGATTGCCAATGTCTTTGTTGATAAGTTTCATGATAATGCATTCCATGGCTTTGCAGATCAGGCTTGTCAGACTGATGGGATTATAGTTCCCGGGATCCAAGGTGGATCCCCCCTTGTGGGGTGGGATAACTGTTGCTTTGCGCCACTCATTGGGCACTTAGCCTGAGGTGAGGCTATGATTAAACATGACACTTAGGTGAAGTGCCAGTTCACTTTGTAGTTCATGTAGTACACAGCCTGGGATGTCATCTGGTCCCATGGATGCTGTATTCTTAGCTTTGGAGAGTGCATTTTTTACCTGTGTGGCTGTGATTACCGGAATTTGGCAATCTTTTGGTACTGAGATGGGCCCTTTAGGGGGAGAGAGAGGGGTGAAGTTGGCACTGAATTGGTCTGCCAGGATATTGGCAACATCCTTGGGATCAGTATATTTAATGCCATTCTGTTGTAGCAGATCTGAGCATTGCCACTTAGATTCTTGACATAACTACAGAATGCCTTGTGGTTGTCCTTGGAATCTTTGGCAATTTTATTTTTGTAACTAGCTTTGGAGGATTTTATGAGGGATCTCAGCTTCTTACTGAGGCTGGTAAGGGAGTTTTTTGCATCCTGGGATTTTCCTCTTTTCTGCAACAGTTTCTTCCTTCTGTTGTATAGTTTGTTTATGGCAGGCAAATATACAAGTCCTAAAATTTCTACAAGTCACTGAGAAATTCCACCAGGGACCCATCAAGGATAGTCCTCAGTATCAGATTAAAGTATTTATCATCTGTCTTCCCCTGAAAAGTAATTAAGATCTTTCTGGGAGGAAAAAGACTGCTATGCTCTACAGACACTGTCATCAGTCCAATCAAAAGAAGGGTCCACAAGAGGGATGCTTGCAGGACTAAAGAATTAATTACATGATCTGTCCCAGGTACAGAAATTTCAATACTCCCAGTTGAAGAAATGAAGGGGGAGAGAGAACATCCACACAATTCTCAAAGACTAGCTTTTGTGGCCTTCCATATAGGAGGTGGGAGAGTGGCAATAGTGGCACAATCAAATGAAAAGACCACCACGGTAGATGAGTAAACAATGAGGTACATGTGCCAGAGGTAGTGCCAATATATGAAGGCCAGTACAAAGCCTAATGTCACTATCAAACCCAGAAGCTTTACCATACAGTCACTGCCTAACAGGGCTTCCTATTGAAATGTTGGCACTTGAAATGCAGAATGCAGAAAAGCCAAAAAAAATTGAAAACATGGAGAAGAGCAAATCTCAAAAACTGCTCTTCTCCTTTAAACGCCTTTTTGCAGGAGGGCAAGCCACTCCTCCCCCATCCCCCGAACTTATATACACCAACTCCAAGATCAACATCCCCTCAAAGAAAAGGGAATATTCTAAGAAATGGCATCTCGGATATAGCGCATGCAAGACTGTTCTTTTGCCATTCAGTCCCCGTGTTTCAGGACTCAGTCTAGCGGGTCCTGACATTTTCAAAAGATTACCCCTAAATTTCACCTTGCACAAAACAAATGCCCAATGTCAAGCACAGATACAGGAAAGGAAGATGTGAGGATGAAGAGGTGACCTCTGGGCAGTTGTCTCAACCTCACCACTATGGGGAAGACAGATGAAGGCACATTATCCATGGGACCAAGTTCATACCCACAACATGTCCAATGAACTCAACAGCATGCTTATGCAGTGTCAATTTGTTCACGCACGACAGGAGAAGTTATGACTGCAGTGCAAGTATCACACATAGGAAAAGTTGTTAGAATCATCTCCAAACATACAACATGCCAATTCAGAGATAAGAACTGGGATACAAACCTATCAGCAGAGCCAAAGATCCCATAAATGAAGAAATGGGTGGCCAAACAGAGCATGGTAGACTTAAATCTGGGTTTAGACCTAGACTCCAGAACCTCTTACTTCTGCTAACAACAGTTTGCCTGGAATTGTGATCAATTTCTTTTGGCTAGTATCCTGAATAGACCCCCTGTTCAATACTGTTAGGTAGTAAGCACTGACAAGGTCTCAAAGCTTCTGATGTTGGTAAGTTCTGGGTTTGAACAACTAGAACTTGCAATGGCTGTCAATATCGTGATTGGCCCCAAACAAAAAAAAATGTAGTTCCTCTGATAGCTCTCATTTGTGGTGTGAAAACTGCAGCAGTAGGATCATATATGCTTTTTCAGGAATCAAAAGCTCACACATTTCAATGTTCCTCTCTGCTGAAGGAGACAGTCCTAAGTCTTAATGGCAAAAACCCCTTTATCCAAAGAGGGGAAAAATCTTGGTTTTCTGCAATCAGAGATAGTCTGCTACTATAGGCATGCATTTGGTAAACACCCGGGGGGGGGGGGTATATAACTAAAATGGGAAGAGTCCAAAGCTGGTAAGTAGCAATAGGCATTTGTAAATCCAAAAAACATGCCCAGTCTGACATAGAAAGTCATGGAAGGATGAGCAACACCACCAATCAACAGATCTCTCCACTGATAAATGCACTTGAGCTGCTTAGATATAAAATAGGAGTCTGAGGACCAAAAATAATATCACCTCCTTCCTACTCACAAACATGTGATGGAGTGAGATGTCTGTCAAAGGCAATGCAAAATGGGGAAGGGGGGGCAACTACCCTGGGGTAACTATTTTCATGACCTGTGTGTCCCTGGATAATCTTCTTATACAAATGTCTCCTATGGGAAACAGTCAGACAAGGAGTAAGAACTGCTACAATCCACCCTGATTCTGACTGCAGCCTCTTAATGTCATTAGGAACCATGCTTTGGGCTGATGACCTTGCTAAAAGAGGTGGATGGAATTGGGTGCAAGCCCCACATCCTAGCATCCACCTGTTGTTGTCGATATGGAGTAAGATGAAACCACATTCAAAACTGTTCTGTATTCTTGAAAATAAATGCTGGGAAGGCCAAGTTAACCTCCACTTGTGTCAGAGTCTGTACTATCTCATTCACTTCTTTAATGTACTTGCTAACTTCAGAAATGAACAGGAGGAGGCTCCTCAACATGAAGTCTAAAAGGATCCTACAGTGTCCTTGGCCAAGTGGGTCAAGCACAACCAGGAGGGCTGATGTATGGCAATGTCATGCCCTGCTGCTCTGCAGTATTATAGCCCACGTGTACCATGAGGTTACTGAGAATTAAGGGGTCTATGCCAAGGTCCTAATCCTATCACACACACACACACACACACACACACACACACACACACACACACACACACACACACACACACACACACACACACAAAATTATTTTGCAGCATACTGTAATTAACTTACAGCATGTACATTAAATAATCAAGTGCCTGCAGCAACAAGGTGGTTGACACTAAAGACATGCTTTCTGAATCTGTCAATCGTCCAGGACTCCATAACAGGGAGATGGACAGCACAGCTCTGTACAGTGGGAAATTCATGTAAGGCAGCAGCTGAAACACTGACACCAAGTATGTAAGTCTCTACCCTAACTAAACACCCCAACAAAGGCTGCAAAGTCTGGTCTACTTTCTAGGGCATAGTAGCTATGGTGTCAGGATTCTCATGGGGTTTTAGGGTATGTTAGAGGATGGCCACAAGGGATAGGATCACCCAGAAGATTTGAAGGGAAAACATGCCTTCCATAGCTTGCTCTCTCTGTAATGAAGAAATTTGCTCAATGGATGAACCACCCCTTTGCTACATAATTCAGAGGAATTTTCGTCAGGAGGAGAGAGAGACATCTGTCCCCTTCTTTTCCATCAAGACGTTCCATTGGGAAATGCGCCTCAGGCTCTATATGATTCAGGTTACAGAGGGATTTCTTGAATTACAGCTGTGAGTAGCCCCTGAAAAGAAGAAGAAGAAGAATGTGCTTTGGGCACAAAATGGCCATATCATCGGTTATCAAATTTGCCGGTACCAAAGCAGCTTGTGCCTGAAAGACTGACATCAAACTATGACTGCCAAGAAAGCCCATTGCTGAAAATGAAAGGCTGGGCACCTAATTCTTTGCTAACAATAGCAGGAAGGTAAGCATCATAAAAGTTTTGTCTGGTAACACCATTGACAAACGGATATGGAATGACTGTATGATATGGAAGGACTGTGGCTGACCAAGTTTGCAGATGACTGCAAACTGGGCGCCATAATCAACTCTCCAGCTGACACAAGCATCCTCCAAATGGGCCTCATAGAAACAGACAACTGGTGCCAGAGCCATGGCCTCAAGCTAAACGCCAAAAAGTGTATAGTCATCCCCTTTGGCAAAAACAAAGTGCCCACAAATTACCACATAGGTGGTAATCCATTAAGTACAGAAGAAGTCATTAGGGACCTGGGGACCCAAGTTGATATCAATCTCTCATTTGACAACCACGTGGCCAAAGTGGTTAGAAAAACATTTTATATAGCCCACCTAATCATGAAGGGATTCACATCTAGATCAGGGGAGGTCATCGTACCTCTTTACTCATCCCTCATCAGGCCCATAATTGGGTACAATGCCCCTTTTGGGATGTACCTTACCAGACACCTGCAGCAACTGGAAAGACCCCAAAAGTACCTCACCAAGAGGATCAAAGGGCTCAAACAGATGCCATATGCTGCCCGGTTAAAGAAACTCCAGCTCTACTCAGTGACATACCGCCTGCTCAGAGGCGATCTGTGCCTGACGTATAAAGCCATGCCCAACCCGGAATTAATGGACATGCTGCACCTCAGAAAATCCAAATCCCATCGAGCTACGCGCTCGAGAGACTTGAACCTCAGCACTGAAATAAATAGGACATGCTGGATGAACAGATTCATAACCCAGAGGCTCCCTTCACTCTGGAATAAAATCCCAGTCCAGGTTAGGCAGAGTCCCACATTGACTCTCTTCAAGAGGAATCTTGATGAGTGGATGGGAGATCGTAGGTTTACCCCGGCTATCACTTCTGTGTCACTGTTAGACAGAGGCACAGTATACTAACCTCAAAAAAAGGCATAGCAAAATTAATTTAAAATGGGTGGCGAAAGCCAAACACACTCTGGCTAGGCTTATAAATGCCCTAGGGCAGATAGCCTAGTATGAACCTATATCAGGTGATGAAGCTGCCAGTGCCAGAATTGATGGTAATGGGAAAACCAAGTTTCAATAATAAATACGGGAAAAGATTCCTGGCTGCCACAGGACCATGAAGACATTAGCTGAAACTCTTTACTGCCTAACAATGACCCTCCTAAGTGGAAGTCGCTTGATTCTAATCAATTTTTGGAAGCCAAAGACTATAACATATGAACAGGAGTGGAGTAACAAGCTTTGAGGGAAAACAGAGGGAAGGGGCCCTGGATCCTGGAAAAGAAAACACAGCAGATTTGACTAGTACAGTGGAGGAAAGTTTAACAGATTCCCATAAAATACTTCCCACATCTTTAAAATCGAATTTAGGGCAAACCTAACCTGGTGAAAGGACACCGTCGGCCATTAGAATGTGGGCGGCCGGTAACTCTCTAACAGCTGACACGGAGGATTCTTTGGTTTTACTAAGCTGGAACCTGGGCTTTAAGAGGTTGAGAACAGCATTAAACATGACAGAGATACAAAACACCATTTTCTCTAAGAACAAAAAGCTTCTTGGAAACCAAGTAGCGCATTTCTGCATCTGTAGTTGCTGGTGTGGAATCCTAGGCAAACAGAGCACCACTGAGTGTCGTACTGAGTATTCAAAGCAATATAAACAATATAAACACCTAACACGCCCATTAACAGGTAAAGCTGACCTGTCAGAGACACAGTCTGAGAAAAAGAATAAAGGACATCGCAAGAAGGAGCAAAAGTGTGTCTAGGTTCAACACTGAGAAAAATAAATTTTCTCAAAAAAGTAGTGTGTTTGTGACCAAAGACCAGAGAGAAATATCACAATTAATGTGATCTGCATACACTGAAACCTTCAAAAAAAAAAAGTTGATAGTAGCCGTGGTCCATTTCTTCTACAGCCAAACACTTTGCATGGCAAGCAAGAACTGCAGAAAACTGGTGTACTGTGCACTATGGAAGAAAGGTATCTGGCAGACTGGAACAGTTTTATATCATGACTAAACCTAATGTCCATTTGTAAGTCCTAGATGCATCTGAAGGTAGACCTCTTTTTATTAGATCAAAATATAGCAAATGGGTGAGATGCTGGGGAAGAAAGAAGTTGGACATCTCAGGCTGTTGCATACAATTCATGCATAGACGAAAGAAAGCAAGCAGACCTTGAGTAAAGAAAGTCAAGATTTAAGAAAAAAATTAATTGGACAGTGCATAAGGATAGTGCAGACAAGTGTTCCATGCACTAAAGAAGACTCCTTATAGTAAGTCAAGTAAGTCTTTTTTGTGATAAGCTCACAAGATTACTCAGCTGAAAAAGAATCAACAATCTAATGCATAACCTACAGCTCTTAATGTTGTACAAGTTGACTGCCTGGACAATCTGCAGGATTGAAGTCTTTTGAAATGCCAGCATAACGTTTACTCACTAGTACTCTGAAGTAGATTTACAACACTCAGGCAGATAGAAAGTAGCTAAAAGTAGACTCTAGAGCCTGTCTTTAACGCACATGAACTGCTGTGCTGGCAGTATACAGAACTATAACTACTCTTACTAAGTTTGTGAAAAAAAATCTGCAGAATGTCTCAAACTGAAAACAACATAACCTTTTCCACTTCTTGGTTACAATAAAAGGCTGTGCTGCCATTAAGTAAAATAAAATCAATTTTATCCTTAATATCTCATATACAGGTAAACGACAACAAATTAAACCTGACTGCATCAGTTATGCTCAATCCCTAACCGTGACTTTATGTAATTCAGAATATTCAAGTAACCATTACCATCAAATTAGGGCACCCTATTGAAATGCTGGCACTCAATATGCCAAGTGCTCAAAAGGTTAAAAAAAAAAAAAAAAAAAAAAAAAAGAAACTGAAACATCTGGAGAAGAGCAAATCTCGAACATTGCCCTTCTTCTTTAAACTTTTTTTTTGTAAGGGGACAAGCCCCCATGTATCCCCTGATGCCCCCCACCCCAAACATATACATACCATCTTACAGATTGCTATATGTCACAGAAAAGGGAATATTCTGAAAAAATGGCCATCTATGACTTAGTATATGTGAGTTCGTTTGTCGGCCATTCAGTCTCTGTGTTTTTGGGGACACACTAGCAGGGCCCGACATTTCAAATGGTTACTTCAAATTAGTCTCATCCATCTTTAGCAACTGAGGAATATATACTGATATATAAATGTGTGTGCGTGTGTGCAATATATATATATATATATATATATATATATATATATATATATACATATGTATATATGTGTGTGTGTGTGTGTGTATATATATATATATATATATATATATATATATATATATATATATAAATAAACACCAAATAACTGTAATCAGTGACTCACAAGAAAAAGAAAAATATTAATCTCCAAGTTTCTGAAGATTTAAAAAAATGAACTACTGACATCTTGTCAAACTCTCTTTGAGACATAGTAAGCAGTGCATTATGCCAGGCAAATTTAAAGACTCTTTTTGAGTGCTAAAGGCAGATAAACTGGGAACATGTATATGGAGGGCCTCTGTGTTCAACACTGCCCTAACAACTACTAGCTTCACTACCCTAACAAAGTGCATAACGTACCCAAATCTGCTGCTGCATCATTTCAGTATTTAAAATGCTGTATTTCTCAGTCTGGCTGAACACTCTATGAAAGTAATCAAAATTTATGTGCAGCAAGTGCAGACATCCCTGCCTTTCAGCCTCCTGGAGCTTATTTTAAGTTCAATATATTTCTTTTAATAATGTAATGTAAGAACATCTGAAGACATTGTTAAGTACTGCAACTGTATTGTTAAAGAACTGCAAATGAAATATAGTACTTATCAAAACAATCCATGTAAAATCTTGTTTTCTTAACCAAAAAATGCGAATAAAGTCATAAATGCAAACTGAGGTGTAATGGACATTTTCTTCAATAGACACATAAAAGGCCCCCTTCAAATCAAAAATTAAACTTTGCACCATTAACATTATTTCGAGATGCTGACCTAAGATTAAAAAAAAAGTTCTGATGATGCATGATACTGCTGAAATAAACTTCAATCAAAATATACAGTACAGTACAGTATGACAACTAAATCTTGTAAATAATACCCAATACTGCCGGCAGTCTATCCCTCTAAAAAAATGCCCCTGCCTAACAAATGAATACAAAACAAAATACAGCACTATAAATAAGCAAAACAAACATATACTGAAACAATCTACAGTTACTTTAAAAGCTATGGCAATGGGGTGGCTAAAATAAGCTAAACTGTAGAACCATAACTGATAACACAGCTTATTGAAAAAAATGGTGGCAGTAATGCACTCTGTGTGCACAATTATGTAAGAAAAAACAGACATATAAAAAGTGCATACACGCACGCAGACATGCATACACACATATACACACTTGTATATTTATATACACTCACACATACACACAGACAATGGGAAGGGTTTGGATACAAGTTGGAACCCAATCCAAATTTGAAGGGTGTGCATACCAGGATTGCAGGTGAACTTCTGCCTGGAATCTGATTATCCTCTAAAGAACATCCATAAAGAATATGCTGACTTGAATCGGCATGATCTCTAATTTGAAGAAAAAGCTTATATACTCACATATTTTATACTGTTTAGTAAATGTAGACTTGAATCTGCATGATGTCTTATCTGAAAAAAAAAGCTTATACTCACGTATTTATACTGTTTAGTAAATGTATAAAATGAAAAAAAAAAAAAAAAAAAAAAAAAAGAAAACAAATGTGACCTGACTTAGTGGATGTGCAAAACTGCCACAAAATAATTGTATTTATGGAAAAAAGAAAAAAAAATTTTTGGCTTTAAATATTCTGTATAATTGCAACATTTTGTTCACCTCATATTATTTCTTTTTAACAAAGATTCCTGTTAGAAATGTATTAAACACTCTTTTGCTGTTATGATGGACAGTAAAGTCAGAAATAAGAGGTCACCAAAAATTAAGGGGTTAAACTGGAATATAAAGGGTTACGTAAGCAGGCAGATCCTGAGCTATTCCTTAAAAATACTATGTTCAATGTATACCAACATGTTTTGAACCAAATTACAAATATATACACATGTATATACAAAGAGGTAATACAAAGAATGCTACCTAAACTCATACCCACAAATACAAGTCTTGGTTCCAACGTGCACTTCAAACCACCCCCAATATGAGGTCTGATCAGCGTGCTCTGTGGTTAAGAGGTTAAAAAGCTGGTTATAAAACACCTAGATTCTCATTTTTTTGTCCTGATTTGGCCTAAAATGGAGTGTATTAAAACAAACTCTGGTCAAAATGACCAAAGTCGGTTAAAGCTATGAAACAATGTGCACTACTGTCAATAGTCTAATTCAATTTACAAGAAAACACTAGATCAGCTACCACAAATTAAGGATTTTTTCCTGATGTGACCTTTCTTTTCCAAAAAAATATGTGGACTAAATGTGTTCTTTTTTTTCATTTAAAGTTTCAGACAGCACTATTTTTTGAAAATATTGAGGAATTCAAACTAGTGTGTTTAGAGTCAAATGACTGTGCAATCTCTTAGTGGCAACTTAACTGCTACAAAATCAGTTTTTCATTTTTTTTTAAACCTCCAACTTTTTTCTTGGCTTAAGAAGTTAATAGTGTAATACAGCTCTGCGGCCATTAGATGGCAGTTTAAAACCCTCTTTTTTTAATGTGAGGGGCTTTTCAGTTATTTTTCTACCCACATATTTGAGGGCTGAAGGCAAAACTGTAACAGTTATCCAAGGAAATGTGGAAAAAAATCACTTGTGGGACAATACGAAAAAACGTTTGAGGGTACAAAAACTTGACCACGCACTTCAGTTTTACTTCCTCAAAAATGCAACATTAAACTGGGCATTAATGCTTCTATATTGTTTTATATATGCACCTTGGCCTATGGTGTTTTTGCCCTGTGGCCTGCAGGGCATTAAGTGCTCAACAACAAAGTAAATGTTCATTATATTAATTTTCCCTCTTGTCACAGAAAGGATAATTCTGTTTCAAAATTCCCACTCAGTGGGTTCTTCTCGACTTGCAACCTTCTCCAGGCGATGAATAATGTTGTTTAAATTGGCAGCCTTCTTTTTCCTGAGGCTATTATCCCTTGTGTTCCTTGAGCCAGCAGACTCTGAAAAAGTGAATAAGCTCTGTATTGCATCTGCCTTATGTGAGCCAGCACTCCTTGCTGAACTTGTACTTGGCATGCTGGAGACATCATGTGAACGTTCTTTTGACTCTTGAAAAGCTTCCACTGTTGGAAGTAAATTGGAGGCAGCAGATGCATTTTCTTCTGTTGCTGGGTGACTGACAGTCGTCTCAGGCACTCCCATGTTCTGAGATTCAGGGAGAGATTTCTGACTTGGTACTTTAGGATTATCATCATCCTTCACATTATCTACACATTCCTTTCCCAAATGAAAGGATTCCATCGTCTCAGAAGGTCTGGTATCCTGATCTGATTCATCTCTTTCTTCAAATGCTGAGTCCAATGACCCCACATGAGTTTTCATATCTTCAGAACTGCAGTCATCCATTCCCAAAATCCCTGGCTTTCCGTCACATGAGCCTTCTGTGTCCACTCCATCACAGCTGTCTCCTTCAGAACCATGGCCTGTTCTACCCCCCCTTGCTGAAGGGGAGTCACTGGCTCCTGTCTGCCCCTGATTTCCTGCTTGAATTTCTTCAATAAATAGTTCTCTTCGAATACGGGATCTAAAACAAAAAAATAAAGACAATGAATTAGTTATAGCACTAACTTCAGTACTGCTAATTCAGATTCTACCCTATAACATTACACAAAACCATTTAAAAGAATAGCAGCAATAACAGGTCACTGAAGTCTAAGGACATAGGAATCAGCCTTCACTGTTGGTAACCCAGGTTTGCTTAGCATCTCATGTTCTGGATTGTCAAGTGAGACTATATAGACTACCTTCCAGGGAGAATTATAGTCAGTTCAGCTGCTGCTCTAGAATCCTCTGATTAAAGCCAAGCCAAACAAATTACATGCAGGCTGGTGGTCAATGCTAGGGAGAAGAATCAGTATGGAAATATATGCACATGCTTTACAAGACATACTATCTGTCCAGTGCAGTTCAACCATATGATACACTTAAAAAAAAAAAAAAAAAAAAAAAAGACCTTTCCCTGATCCTCATCCCTCGCTCAACTCCATACATACTAACATGTGCATGAAATAATGGGTTTAACTACATGGCACTTGTAGCAGTAGGAGGAAAATAAAGTAAGCATACATGTGTAAGGACCGCCTCGAAAAATTCTAATTAGCATGTTCAAGCACATTATCTTAGACTATAATATTTAATAGAAACTTGCTGTTCAGTCCTACTCTACAAGCATGAAATGGTTCTCAACAGAAATTGTCAGATGATCCACTTAATACACCCAAATAAAGTTTCCCTACACAATACCCCTAGAACAATATTCTGGGTGCATTAATAGCAGATTCACCAGGCCCTCAGTTGGCCTGTTTCTACATCCATTTTTTCAGATACATATTAATTTAATGGTAAAAGGGATGCATGAGGTTATGTTGGGAAACATACACTATATTAAAAAAACACTTTTGAATTACAACTACATATTGCCATACTCAAAAAAGATAAATTACGTAATTGTCACAATTCTTAAACCTGCAGAACACCCTCATCATTCATTACTTCACAGCTACTAAGCAAAATGGACTGACTGACAAGTCAAGAACTGCTACAAAAAATCTAGATTCTGTTAGTCCTGCTGTCTGTGTTTCTTAGTTTGCTCCTGATGTACTTGTTAGACTTCAGCATTTCCCAGGTACTAAGTGCACATTTCTTCTCTGTTTATGGTGACAGCAGGTTATAAAGTAAGGCTTACTTACACAGGAACCTACTGTGTCTACAGCTTCAAAAACTGCTTCTAGGAATACTCACAATTCCTCAGAGGACAGTCTTCAACCCAAGAGCACAGCTAGGACTTTCCAGAATGCAGTCCCCCCTCTCCTGAGTACATTTCCACCCCATCCCAGACAGTCTATGTTTCTGGAAGTACATATTTTCAGTACTTAAAAAAATGCAGGCTTAAATAAAACGTTTAGCTAACCTGGTACTCCAGAAAAAAAGCCATTTAGCAAAACGTATCAGTTAATAAAATAAAAGCATGGCAAATATGTCAGGGCTTTTTTAATGTAAATTCTAATATATCTCAAGGCACAGCACCGGGATCAAGCCACACGCCCCTAACACAGCCTATTTTTCAACAGTCTTGCATGGATCTCTCTCTCTCTTTCCCAGCACATATCCAGTATTTGCTATCTACTCAAGAAAAGATCCTCTGAAGTCAACCTATGCAACCTAACATATCCAAGGAAAAAAACTCTAACCCTTCTGGAATTTTTTGCATACCTTGGAGCCTTACAGATTTCTTTCTGTTGTCCCTTTGTAATTTGCCTTTCTATTCACTTTTCCCAATATGTTATAACTACTTATGATAGGTTGTTATAGTTAAACAATATTTTAAACTAATAATTATCCCTTTTTATCATCTTTAATTCCAGACTCAAATAAAAACTCTAACAAAGCTGGTCCTTCACTTAGCACTCCCCTATCATTTTTCCATTGTGTATATTCTCTATCAATCCTGGGTTGGGAAGGAAATCGTTAACCTGCAGTACAAACTCCTGCTTAGCCATATCATATTACCTTATCCTCCCAACAGCTTGCTTCCTTTGCTAATTTCCTCCACTAAATCCCAGCACCTTCTCAACAATTTTCTATACCTTTAGTTGCAGACATCTCTATTGGTAAAATATTTTTGCCACACTATTCTTGCTGGCCTTTATTAGAATACCTCCTGAATATAACATTTTGTATGGTTGACACTATTTTACATAAGGCCTTGTAACCAAAATACTAACCACTCTATCTCTCAAACTCCCTTCCCCATCTTATCATTACTCTTTCTCAGTTTGATTTATAACCTTCTGCTTCAGCTATGTATAGGAGTCTTACCTAAGTATCTTTAAAGTATGAAAAACAGCAGCCCAAAGTAGATAGCGAAACAATAAAGCCTCAGGAATGAACAATAAAACCATTTAATGCACACATAATGTATGTGTGCATTAAATGGTTTTATCGTTTGTTCCTGAGGCTTTATTGTTTCGCTATCTACTTTGGGCTGCTGTTTTTCTTGGTTTTGGTCTGCCCAGCTGGTGTTTTGTTTATTTATCTTGAAAGTATCCTTTCAAATCAGGTAACCCAAAACCACCTTGTTCATTGGGATGATTATTCCATTTAACCCTTCCTCTCTTTCTATCTCAAATAAATTCATTCAACTCTTTGGTAATTATAATCCACAACCTCTCCTACAATTGATAAAAATATGACTGACCTGTATAAAACACTAAAGAGACTATTATCATTTTCACTACCTGTGTCTTAGTGTTCTTGTCCGTCCATAATCAAAATCTTCTGGCATATTGTTTGTTCTGTCCTCTGTTTAGCCTCCACTCACTTATCCTTACCTGTCAAAACAGAATCCTTTTTAACTAAAACACGTAAATACTTTCTCTTATGCCCACATATGTATGGGTATTGATGAACCAATTTGTGCTGGTGCACAGTTTACTGCGCAAACTTTTGTTTTATTTTCAGTTTTTTTATTTCTCAAAAATACTTAAAACAGTCTCAAATTTTCCACAATAACAATATGTCCTAATCTGGATGTATCAAGCAAAACTGAAATGACCAAATATAAAGCAAGATCTTGAACAGAGGAACCAGTCAGGGATGCAATCTTTTCCCTCCGTTATTTGCTTTATACTTTTAGCACTAACAAAGAAAACAAAGGACTCTCAAAATCAAGGCTATAACTGGCATGGTAAACAAGAAAAGTTAGCTTTATTCACAGATATTATTTTGCGCCTGATAAATCCAGAAAAGGACATCTCAGTGATGTGAAACATTCAGAAGCAGTTTCAAGTCAAAAATTTTCAGGATAAAAAAAGAAATGAAGATAAAAGAAAGGCTACAGTGGTAAACTACGTACCCACACAAGAATTGGTTCAGCAATACCCATATATAAGAGGACATGCAAAATAGTAGTACTTAGATGTATGGATTAAAAAGGACTCTATTATGGGAGTTAATGAGGTGGGAAGAGACTAAACAATGAGAATATAAAAACTAAGAAGTTGGAAGCTTGTACTTATGGATATGGACAGTAACATACACTCAGTAATAATATTTCTAGTCTCTTTAGTTTTATATACAGGTCAGGTATATATTTTTTTATCAGCCAGAGGAGGACTTGTGAACTGTAATTAACAGAGTTGAAAGAATTAATCTTGGAGGGTAAGAGGGCAAGAGTTAATAGGGATAAGTTATTTCTCCCCATAGAAAATGTGGTTTAGGAATACTGGATTTGATGGGATACTTTACAGCTACACAGTTAAACTCATACATAACACAAGCAGAAGGTTATAAATGAAAGTGGAAAAGTATGATAATAAAACAGTGAGAAGAGCTCACAAAATAAGGAGAGTAGGATTTTGGATGCAAGCCCTTATGGAGAATAGCAACAACGATAGAGTATTATATTTGCAAAGTAGCAGAAAGAATTCTAAAAACTAAGTCAACATGGGAATGGAGAAAGAAGATTTTACCAACAGGGGTGCCTGCAAGTAGAAACATAGAAATGGGTAAGAGATGTCTGAAATTTATTGGAGAAAATTAAGTAACGGGACCAAGGTATTTGGAGCAATTAATTATGGAGGGAAAGAAAACAGAGAGGGATGAAGCCAGACAGAAGTTTGTACTGTAGGCTAAAGACTACCTTCTACACTAGGGATTGATAGAGTATAACCAAAGAAAAAAGGGATGGGAGAGTGTTAAATGAAATACCAGCTATAGCTGACTGTAGAACAAAAGCTGCTGTTAGAAACTGGATAATTAGTAGGGCATGTAGTATACTGCACAATTATAAAAATCAATCTGAGGTTAGAAAACACCAGGAAGAGAGAATGGAAAAGCAGTATACAAAGGGACAGTGTGAAGATATCTTTATGGCTTCCAAGTATGCAACACATTACAGAAGGTTTAGGATTTTTGCATGGAAATGTTTGCACTGGGATTTTTATACCCCAATCACACTTCAAAGAATTTTTCCTCAGATTGACAGCAATTGTTGGAGGTGGGAAGGAAAAGGGAGAGGTAACTGGAACATTTTTTGGGGCATGTAACAAGCGGACAGATTTAAAAAATTCCCTACACAGTACTTTGTCATAAATGTTGGGACAGCAAATGGTAGTAACTATGAAATAATTCTTCTGAACTGGGATACAGGATCTGAATTGTCATGACAATGCAATGCCTTCCTAAGTTTAATGGAATTATCTGCCAAAAAAAGCAAATAATAGAAAATGGAAATAAAGCTCTAAATAACCGTAACAGAAGAACCAAATATTACAAAGGAGATAGAATTGAAGGTGTTTTTTTTTTTTTTTTTTTTTTTTTTTTGAAAAAAGAAAGAGCAAATTACATACAAATAAATGAAATGTGTGGAAACAATACACATGGAATAATGTTCACAGAATAAAGTTCAGGAGGAGGAGTAAAAATTAAAGGAAGGCAGAACAATTTATGTAATACTGGTGAGAGTGATAACTGATAATAAAAAAATATTGTCCATGATGGTTTTCTTTTGTGTAACTGTATTTGTGTCTTTATTACTTACTAACATTGACTGAATTTAATGATCTGAATGATCTTTATCCTCTTTCAGTAATAACAATGCCTCCTTTCTTCCAACATGCTGAACCCCACCCTTTTTTAAAATTTTTGTTCAACAAAATCTTCTCGGCCTTCACCACTCACTTCCCTCCAACCTTCCCAATTTTCACAGGAACACCATCTGTTCCTGGAGACCTTCATGCTGATAGACTACACTTAACAGCTTTTATTCCATCTATTCCTATTTAAGGTATTAACTGCTGATGCTCATTTTTTTCTAACCTTGCCATAAATAAGTCTCCCATAAATATCTCTCTCAGTGCCTTTTCATGATTTACCCATTTCTCTGCTTTACAGATATACCATAAACGCAAGAAATGGTAACGAATGTAAACTGTAGGCAAAATAACAAAAAACAAACGTAGAATAGTCCAAAGAGCAATCCAAAACACTTTATTCACCGAAGCACAAGAAAAAACTGTTGGTTAAGCGCTTTCATCACAAAGTGACATCATATGATGATGGGATTGCTCTTTGGACTATTCTACGTTTGCTTTACAGATAGTTGAATAACAATTCCAAAATATATCTAATATTTCAATAGGATCTCTGGTAAGTTTTCCAGTTGCAAGCTCCCTCGTTCTGGCTACAACTCAACCTTCTGTTGCCTTTTCTTCTCTCCTTGCCATAACAAAGTCTTCCATAAATATTTATTTTGTCCATTTTTCTTGATTTACCCATTCCTCTGTTTTATAGATATTTTTCATAAAATTTTCAAAATATCTCTAATACCACTATAGTATCTCCAGTTATTTTTCTAGTCACAAGCTCCCTAAGTCTGGCTACAACTCTTCCTACTTTCTGTTTCCCAGGTCACTAAGTTAAAGTGTGTGCATTCTAGAGTTATCAAAAATAGTTGTTTAACAGCAACCTTTCTAATCTCATGCAAATTATTTTTTTTAGCAGTTTGCAGCTGCTCCTCTTCTGTGATACTGTAACCTTTGTCACCCCTTCTAAATTATTCCTTTTAGTTCTTCCCATATCTCTTTCTCTCTTATTTCTATAATGCTTTCAGTACCACCCTTCTGAAGTAATGTCCATCTTCCCCAGTAACTCTTGCTTCATTTTCACTACCCATTCCTTAACATTCCTCTCTTTTCAACAGTTAAATAGGAAAGCACCAACTATCTTATTTTTACATCATTAAACTGCATTTTTATCTTAGCTTGTATTGTTGCATAATCAGATGCAATTAATGGACAAGTATAAAAAAATCTTTCAATTAAATACAAATGCCCCTGTAAAATATTTCTATCCAGTCTAACCTAGCTATTGTACCTTAGTGAATAACATGCACATTCTGAGTTCTTGCTTCTGAGTTCACATTTCCATTTCTCAATAATCTTTTAGGTTCCAGTCCTCACCCATAAATAATATTCCAACAGAAAGGTTCTCTCCAAAACTCATCCTAAATTTTATCTCAAACACCATAACAGTAACACAGGGTGGAATATAAATATATGCCACAGTAATATCCTCCCATGCCAATAAAACATTGCTACTAAAAATCCACCACTACAGTCCTTTTTACAAAATTCTTCTATCATGATAGGGGCCCCTCTCAGAATCGGTATTATATATCCCCTCTTCCTTTGTCCCTGACTTGCACTGACTGTTCACTCTGAAATCCCTTTTTCACCAAATTCACATGCTCATTTCTATCCAAAGGCATCTCCTGAAACATTATTTACACACTACACTTCTTAATTCAATACCATTTGCTTTTTGTCTATACCTACACGCATTTGCATTCCATGTTACTACTGCCAAACCAGCCATTCTGAACAATTATTCCCACATATTATACACAATTCCATTTTACGTTACATGCGAGCGCTCTAGCAATCCATGTCAAATTTTCATTAAAAACTTTCAAGAAATAAAGAAACTAAATAGCTTTTCAAACACCCCCCATCCACTTCTAACTTGCAACAAACACTTTCCAAAGAAAGGAACTCTACCTCAAGGACCCACAGGTATTTCCTATTCTAGATATAAGGCTAGCCATGCTAATGTGCATAGTACAACATGTGTTCCCAGTTAAGACTGTAAGCTTTAATCTCAACATCTGTCCCCTCCCAGACAAACTTTTAGCCTGAAAAAAATGAATGGATAACCTTAAACAAACAAAAATGTGCAGTATTATATTTAATGGATTAATCAAAAACTGCTGGGTAGGCAAATGATTATATAACTATTCAATTCCACTTTTTCTAACTTTATTTGTTACTTTACTTTTTGTTTTCACTCAACTGCTTGCCGACATCCCTTTACATTTAGTTATGTTGTCTCTTGCAGATCCACAGAACATCACCATTCAGAATACACTGTCCAAACCTCTCTTAATTACTTGCCTGTACCTGCAGGTTACTTGCCTTCAGCCACTAAACAGGTACTAGTGGAAAACAAAAATCAAGTTATTCTGCAAAAGCAAGAAAAAGTACAGATGCGTAAAAAGACGTACCATAACAGATGTGGCAAGTAAATCACCGTTGCAGTAGCCTAAGCTGTAAGGGTTATATCCTGACAAGGATAAGATCACACCTTCTTCACACCCTAACCAATGGTTGGGACTGAGTGTCACACAAAAGTAGTGGTTAGGGTGCCAAAGGCTTCAGGGCTTTCCTGCCTCAAGAAGGGAGGCCAGAGTTATAAAGGAAAATGCTAAGAAAGAAAAATAAAACATAAATACATATGTAAACATACGTAAAGTATATACATCCACACCCTAGCAATACACCTAAAATGCAGCAAGAAAGATGGAATGAGAGAAAGACTACTGCAAAAGTGATCTATCAGAACTTCTGCTATTATGGGATGGGAAGTTTGCTTACAAAACTGTAATTTGTTCAACATTTAGATCACTCACAGTAGTCTAAGCTTAGGATAATGGAGGGAGGTGAAAGGAATTTAAAAATCCAGAAGCCCTTCAAAAATGGTCCTAGCAAAGCCTGTTCTGGCGCTAGAAAAGAAGTTCAGTTTGCAATAGCTGTGAAAGTATGTACAAATCAAGTTTCTGCCTGTAGAATACTTCGAGTCCAGCCCTTTCCAAAAACCCATAGATGAAACCTAAGCTCTGGTATAGTGGATCTCATCTCTGCCTGGATGTGTCTTGTAATGGTGAGAGTAGCAGAAAGAAAGAAATAGGAAGAGAAAACCATCTAGGAACTTCTTTGACACTGGCTGTGCTTTTTTGTTGCCTTCAAATGAAGCAAACAGCTGAGTGACCTTGCTGAAGGATTTTCTTCTTTCCAAGAAGTATCTGGGCTGCCTGTAGACATCCAGAGTATGTAAGATTCTTTAGCCCTTGCTTTTAAGTTCTGGAAAGAATACAGGGAGATTAACTGATTTAAGGTAAACCACTTTAGGCAAAAAATAATTACTTATTCTCAAAGAAACCCTGTGGTTGTGGAAAATTAATTAGGATTGACTCACAGTAAGAGCTTGTAACTCAGATACTCTTTCTGCAGAAGTCAGAGCAATGAGTAACAGTTTTCCAAGTCATGGACCTCAATTCACATTGATGAGTTTATTCAAATGGAAAAAAATTGTTAGTTTTTATGATCCCAAGAAGGAGCCGTCTGTTTTCTAGGCAGCCAGAGATGTAAAGCTCTACTTGATTTAAGGACAGGAAGAAGGGGGGGGGGTCCTAAGGGCAGATAAAAAGAAATAGATGAAAAACAAATCCTGACAGGAGAGTAAGAAAGGCCAAAGCATAATCTGTACATATACTGCAGAAACAGAGGCATTTGGGGGCCTTAAAAGAGCTAGATCTTCTGTCACACCTGCACGTATATGATTTCCTAGTAGCATGTTTTTTAGCCTTCTTTGACACCTGCTGCTCTTCCTCAGAGAAAGATGCCTAAAGAGTATCAAAACTCAATCATGGTTGGGGTGCATCAAACAACCACTGGTTTGTTACCTGGACTAAAATGGAATCACTACCACTATCTTCAGAGAGTCCTAAATCTTAGAAGGACCCTGGGTATCAATGGAAAGGGTAGAAAAACATACAAGAACATTCCTGTCCATGGGAGTATGAAGGCATCTGTCTTCCAGGCCTGTTTGCTAGGAATCTTTACGAATAAATTTGTTAACTGTTTTGAAAGGAGGCAACAGATCTATTTGAGGTGTTTTAGACAGGTGGAGTAACTTGAAGACCCCTACTTGTAGCTTCCATTGTGAGGGTCTGTCCTGGTCCTTTATCAGCTTGTTTACCACAACTATTATCTCTGAAAGAATGTAGGAGGCCTGAAGTGTCAGAATGACCTTAATTGGCACCTTCTAGACCACCATGGCAAGTCTGCAAAGAGGATAATATCTGGTACCCCTTTGTCTATTTATACCCCACCTTACTGTGATGCTATCTATAATAATTTGTGGGGGTTCTGGAGACCAGAGATGATTTAAGGCTTTCAAAGTATTAATTACTGCCAGCATCTCCTTGACATTTAAATGTTTTACCCTGTCTTGCTTGTTCCAGAGACCCTGTACTTTCTCCCCTTTCAATATAGTCACTAACCAATGTCTGAGGCATCTGTTGTGACAGACTGAAGCAGAGGCAGGAGGAGGAAGAAAGACCTGGGTTGAAATAAAGAAATGGTGTACCTCCCACAATACCTCCCATCTCACAAACCACAGCACTGGAACCTGAAAAGATAAAGGGTGCTGATGCAGAGACCAGACTGGCCTATTGTACTACTGAATTTTTCTCATGTGACGTCTGGCCAAAGGAATTATGATAATCACAGAGATCATGAAACACAGAATCTTAAAAAATTCCCTGGCAGATGTCAAAGTTTGGTTGGAAAAGGAAAATCTATACAGTTCAACTTTGACCACAGGAAGAAAAACTCTTCTTAGGGAAGCATCCAGAAAAAAGTATGATGTGGGAAGGAATGACAGATGATTTCTGTTAAGTTCACTTGAAATCCCAGACTGAACAGCAGTTTCTTGGCATGAGAGGGAATCTTGACAATTGGAAAAGTACCTACCAATATAACACAACCATCCCAATTCGGTATGTGAATAATTTGAAGTTTGCAATTACCAATTAGCAATTACTGGAGCCAGCTTCTAAACATTCTTGGTCCAGTAGATAGACCAAAGCATAAGAGAAAAATGATAATGTAAACCAGATACATAAAATCTTCAGAAACATTTGAATTCATGGCAAACTGGTATGTGATGATAAGCACCTTTTAAGTCTAATGTCACTGTTAAATGGTCGGGGGATGAGTGGTAAAATTTGGAGGGATAACATTTTGAACAATGGGACCTTGACACACAGACAGACAAAGAAAGGTCTAGGACTGGTCTGCAAGTTCCTTCTTTCTTTGGCAAAAGAAAGATCCTTGCCACAAAATCTTTGCCTATCTGATCTAAGAGCACAAATTCTATGATCTGCTGAGACAACATGTTCTCCAACACTTGAAAAAACAGGGACGTTTGATTATAGAATGAGGAGGAATTTCTTAAAAAGAGGGAAGGGATTCCCACTGATATTTCTACCCCTGCTATGCAATTCTTAAAATTCTCAGAACTCATTTGTCTGACAATCTGATACCACTGGGAAAGAATGTGGCCTAGACTATGAGATAAACTCAAAGGACTGCCATGGTGGGAGTGGATGCCTGAATGAACAAGTAGTCACTCTGACATTTTGGGCTGTCTTTGGTTCTGGGAGACTCCTCCTTTTTTCTTTGGGCCTCCTTGCTATTACTTTTTAAAATTCTGTTTGTTTGAACTTTACTAAGACTGATTAATCTGCTTCTTTAAAAAGGGTCCCAAATTAGAAGGAAAGTTCTTTGTGAACTTGGAAAAGAAAATCTCAGTGTTAATGTCTTATGATAAGTTTTGAGAAGGTAACCAAGCAAATCTTCTCATAAATGAACCAGTAGCAACAGCAGCTCTAGATAAAAAGGAATCATAAGAGCACCTTAAAAAAGTATTTGGTTGCGTGAGAAGCAGACAAAATTAATGAATTTAATGTTTTATAACATATGATGAAAGAAATAACTCAATTAAGTTTTAACCTCTGAAGAAGGAAAATTAACGGTTAACTGCCTCATGTTCTAAAAAAAAGCCAGTAAAAATTCTAACACACAAGCCTGAAAATTTTGAATTCAAAAAGTTAAATCAGCAGAAGAATAAACTTTCCTCCTAAAATCTACCACAAACTTTCCAATCCATGGCAGAGGGAATTGGGTTACAGTATGTTTAGCAGTAGATGGTTTTGATAAAGAAATAAATGCAGGATCCGATTTTGGATTAGGAGAGAGATATTTATGTGTCTGATGTACTTTATATAATCCTATCAGACTTTCTGAGAGCAGGAAGTTGACTGTCAGGCATACTGCAAGCTTTTTTAAGAAAACATCCTCTACAGCTAATAAAACGGGAGAAGCAGCTGCAGCCTGGGGAAAATCCGTTTGTAACAAATCAATAACTTTGCTGGGAGACCGTTCACACTGAAATTAATCTTTCATTTTAGCTATAGAGCCTGAAAAAATAACTCTTCTGGAGGAAAATGCAAGGAAACACTTTCCTCAGAATCAGAGTCTTCAGTTTGAGAAAATTCACTTAAAAACTCCCTTCCATTCCCCGGTCTTCTGAGTGGGAATTAATGTCAGAATACAATGGAAATATATATTTTTTTTCTATTTGAAGCTGGTGAATATATGGAATGTAAAACATTAAAATCTGAAAGTAACACTTTGGCAAATCCCAGCAAGTCTTCCCTGTCCATAGTTAATGGAACAAGAGAAGAGACATTCTTAACATTTTGCTTTCTACTCATGGAAGGCTCCTGGAAGAAAGACTAACCCAAATCACAGGCACTAGAACCAGGAATCAGGCACCTTATTCCAGCATTGCGGTAAGACTTCATATGCTCCTACCGGTAAAGATCGCGAGAAGTGGTTTCTCACTTGTCCAGTGAAAATAACCCTACAGCTGTAGAGGTCATGTATAACTCTTGGTTCTTAGTGGCTTCCCAAGGAGGCTTACATGAGAGACATGGAGAGGCAATGATGAGCGGTCTGAGGAACAAGGTTGGGTCACAGCAGAATTACCCATCAGCAGCTGAGGTGGTAAGGGAGCTGGCCTGACACCTGAAGACACCACAGAAATCATCTTTTGCAGAAGGGACAGGAAAAAAAACAAGGAGACAGAAAACTTCTCCATGGTTAAGTCAAGAAAGAAGTCTGAAAGGCAGGTAGCAGAGCCTAGGTGAGTCGGTAAACATCCTGACAAAAAACATAAGGTGATACTCCCCAAAAGCACAATATCATGCCCCTAACGTTAAGTGTTAGATAAAGAAATATAATAACCAAAGACACCCACAAGTATGCAAATAAAACTAACAAAAAAAACACACACACACACACAGTCCCATTCAGGATCCATCCATCCATCCACAACTCCCTTTTCCCATTTTTGCACATGGGGTCGGGGTGTCACTTCAACAGTGAGAACCATCTGGAGCCAAGGTTTACACCACTGGGTGGCTAGCCTTGCCGCAGTGGTTCTTCAACACCACACACTCGCATGCACACTCACACCTATCACCAACTTAAGAGAGTCCAATCCACCTATTGCATGTTTTTGGAATGTGGTAGGAAATTGGAGCACCCAGAGGAAACTCACGCTAACACAGAGAGGACATCCAGACAACGCACAGAAAAGATCCTAGCAGAGAATCGAACAGGAGGACCTGTTGCTGTGAGGCAACAACACTATCCACTGCATCTCTGTACCACCCTGCCATTCAGGATGTCACAATTTCATAAATGTTTTAGCACTTTTGCTCCATTTTAATGGAAATTACCATAATATACACACACACAAGTCTGTAACATGATCAGTTGTACATCCAAAATCAAATTCCTTAAAACTAATGCTAAAGCTTCTAATAAACTGTGACATTGTGAAGAGAACTGTATTATTTTTCTGTAACTAGAAATATAGAAAAAACTGAAGGAAAAGCAGATTTTTTTTCCACAAAAGCATTCTCAGAGTTTAAATCCTTTTGCATGATATAAGAGCCCATTATAAAAAAGTATATGCTTTCACAGAAAAACAAATTATTTTCCTCAGAAAAATTATGCAATGGAAGGTTTTCTCCAGAAGGGTAAATATCCAGCCAGAAGTGAAGGGTCACTAGACAACTATCAGTGTTATGAAACCCTCAGAAGAAGCTCACTTCAGAGGCAAGAAAGGTCTGAAAGCTTTAGTGGCTCCAACCATTGCTTTTATATGGTTCTCCTCGAGACCCTCAGCAGATAGGAAACTGATCTAAATGTTGATAATCTAAATTTCAATATATTTTTTAATCTTTGTACTTAAAAATGTGCATAGGTCATACTAACAATATTAATCTTAACATTTTATTAACACCACACAGCATAGTGATATTAGTACACATTCAATTATAAAATTAAAAACAAATCATTACAACTTTCACTGTATATGTAGCTATGTTTTTTTCTCTTAATTATTCATCTTAATGTTACATAGATTGCTCAAGTCCTGCCATTTCTGAAATATCACTCCTCCTGAACACTATTTTGTACAAATTAAATGTATTTCTACATGGTTGACTCATTCCCTTTTTCAAAGATCCTTCCTTTAGCTCGAGTTACAATTTGGTGATCAATGCACATGTATATCTCATAGCAAGCAATGATCACAACATTATATTAACTAACTTTTTTTCAGCCTTTCTTATCTTGTTATAATGTAAATCCTGGATGCATTACAATTTAGAAAGCATACTCTGTTACCTTAACACAAATAGCATTTTCAACAAACTCTGACAAAATTTCTTTCACCTACCTCACATAAAACATTGCTAAATGTGCAGTACACATAAGTACCTTATATTCATAATAAAATACAATTCCTATCAGGAAATTTTCTTGCAAATATTAAGAAAAACCATGTTTAACTTAAAGCCACTTCTTTAGTCCATACAGTGTCTCTCTAAGCATTAATGGTATAAAGTGGGGTTTAGGCTTTACAGTTCTCCCACCAGCTTAGCAATCAACAAAATTCCAGTATTCTTCATATGCCTCTTTTTGCAGAACCAACGCTCACATGTCTAAACTACATCTAGTGGGAATGAAGCTTTACAGTTCTCCCACTTATTCACTAACTATACTTTGCTGCTGGTCTTATTCCTAGCTACTGTGATATCCCAACATTGGTATCTTGTTTGAGTCTAAGGTAGTCCAAATTCTTCTGGTCAGCTCAGAAGTTTTTCAATCACTGAAGCATTTCCTTTGGAAAAATGGAAAGCATTTCACTGGCAAGGTCTCTCTCTCAGCTTTCTCACTGAAGCAGGGTTTGGCATAATAGTTGTCTTCATGTCACAGACACAAGATACAGAGTCTGAGTCTGCCCTCTCGTTTTTGGCTCAGTTTAAAATGGCTATTCAGGGCAGTTAGCCCAGTATTCAATTAAAGTAGAGTCCCCTTCAGCTTGATCTTTCTTGACTAAATTTTCTACTTTCTCCATAACATGCTCTGCTTATAGAAATGTGTTTGATCCTCCAGGAAAAAAATATTCTGAAGGCAATTGGATATAGCAACTTAAATCTCATACCTGCTTCTTGACATCTTGACTGCCAGGAGAAAACATGCTACTTTTCTGCCTGGTATACAGCAAATAATAATTTTCTCCAAACACACTGATGCTCACAATACTGGGTACTTTTCCTTTCTTCCACAGTTTTGTTAGGAGGAGCTCTTTCTGTTGGTATGATTGCACCTTTATTAATATATGTCTTAGCTGCTTTTAGATGGTCAAATTTAGATTATGCACTCAGTCTGCCTCTCAGCTTACAGATCTTACTATAAAAAGTGTAGCTGTATCAGTAAAATGTGCATTAACTGCAGATTTTCAACTCACTCACTGCTACAAGCTATATGGGACGTCCTAGCAAAGACTAGACTGGCTGTCCATCTTCCAAAGCTTGAAAGCACCTTCCACATGCCCTCTGCCCTGCATAAAGGAAGCAAGAAAAACATCACAGGCTAGACTACCAAAATTTCACAGCTTTCTTGCCTCAGAAGTAGGAGGCTAGAGCTCTGGTAAATATAATCCTTACTAATAAAATCCCACACCCTAGCAAAATAATAGCAAAAACAGGGAGTGGAGGAAGGATGTGGCTTACTGCAGCAATGATCTATTCGAACATCTACTATTATGTTAAGTTTTACTTACACAACTGTATTAGAATCATCTTTAGATCATTGCTGCAGTAGCCTAAGCTATAGGAGTTGAATACCACAGCTTAGACAGCAAGGGAGGATGATGACAGACCAGAATCTAGGTGGCCCTGGGGAATACTCCTAACAAAGCCTGCTCTGGACCTAAAGGAGGAATCAAGCTTGTAGTGTTTGGGAAAAGTACGTACAGATGACAAAGCTCCTTTCTCTTGTACATTTCTAGAGTCCACCCCTTTATGAAAAGCCACAGAAGTGGTCAGAACCCCGGAAGATTTGGCCTTGACATTGCCTGAAAGAGACTTGCTATGGTGTGAATAACAAAAAGGCAATAGCCTGGGACAATCATATAAAATTTTTTTGTCTTGATACTGCTTGCACTTTTTCTTACCTTTGCAGGAGACAAATACATGGTCAGCAATCCTGACGATTGTTTTGTCCTGTAAATGTAGTATCTGAGTTGCATGTGGCCATCATGTCCTGCTCCAATGTTTTTTGGCTCAGGAAAGAAAACAAGGTCATAAATAGTCTGACTTGATCTAAACTCAAACAGCTTTAGGCATAAAGGACATAAAGGAAGGATTTTTTTCTCACAGTATCCCTACCTTTGAAAAAAAATAGGGATAACTCATTGTAACAGCTTGCAACTCAAACACCTCTTGCAGAAAAAAACAGCAACAAGCCATCGGATAATTCCTCTCACAAACACTGAATAGCCAGAAGTGACCTGATCTAAGAAGGGCCCAGGTCCTTAGTAAGGCACCAACTAGAAAATATTTTCCACTTACTCATGTATGATTTTCTAGTAATGGGTTACTTTGTCGCCTTTAATACCTACTGCACATAATCAGACAAAAACAGTGCTTAGAAGGTATTAAAATTCTATGATCTAGGCAGTCAACTGACAAAGTTGAAGGTTGGGAAGTAACAAACATCCTCTGTTCTGTCAGCAAGTCCATTTTGTGAGGAAGTGTGTAATAATTACCAGTGGCCATTTTTCAGAAGGGAGAAAGTACAGTTGTGTACACTTACCATAAATGTAGATGTTAGAGTGTTATTCACTGTTGCCGTCATCACACTTGGGTTATCTGCCTGCAGGTAGCCCTCAGTCGGCCCGAATACCAGAGACCTGCGTCGGATGCTGTCGCTCCAGGACTGACGTCAGGTCGTCAGGGGTATAAAAACAGGCAGCCAACGCCATTACATCAGTTTTTCTTGCCCCAAATGTCAGCAGCCCCCCCCCCCCCACACAAATAGGGAGCTTGGTTTTGGTGGGGAAAACACCACTAGTAAAAAGTAAATACCAATACCCCAGAAGGGGTTAGTAATAGCCATAGATAGGAGAGAGACAGAAAATCAGGGGGCTGGAGGGAAGGAAACCAGGACTGCAACAGTGAATACACTCAAACTTCGACATTTATGGTAAGTGTACACAACGGTACTATGTTCTTCGTGTTTCAATGTTGCAGTTATCACACTTGGGTGGATTCCAAAAGCTGAAGAAGGGTGGAGGCAGTCAAAAGAGTTAGGGCTGGCTAGTATGCCTTGCAAGACTGCTGTAGCAAATCCTGCTCTGGATTTGGAAAAGATAGACAGGTGGTAATGCTTGAGGAAGGTGTGTATAGAACTCCAGGTAGCAGCCTCCAGGATGTCCCTGGTAGGTACCCCCATGAGAAATGCTGTAGAGGTAGATGTTGCCCTAGTGGAATGTGTTCTGACCCCCTGAGGGGTTGGCTTCCCATGGTGCTTGTAGCAGAAATGGATGCAGTGTGCTATCTATTTGGAAATAGTTTTGAAATGGCCTTGTCTTCTGCCCCTGTTGCAAAGCTGACTAGTAGCTGGTCAGACTTTCTGAAGGGGTTAGTCCTATCAAGGTAGAATCTGACCTGTCTGTGCACGTCCAAGGAGTGCAGGATCCTTTCCCCTTTATTTTGAGGATTAGGGAAGAGGGTTGGCAAATGGATGGATTGATTGAGAGCCATACTGGACGCCACTTTAGGCATAAAGGAAGGGTTAGTCCTGAGGAAAACCCTGTCAGCATGGAAAATAATGAAGGGTTCCACAGCCATCAGTGCTTGTAGCTCAGACACTCTTCTAGCTGAAGTGATGGCTAGAAGCAAGGCTGTTTTCCAAGAGAGGAATTTTAACTCTGCTGATGCAGCAGGTTTAAAGGGGGGAAGTGTGAGCTTTTCCAGTACAAAGTTAAGGTCCCAAGTAGGGGTGGGTGCTTTCCTTGGTGGCCTTAAGTTGTTTGCCCCTCTCAGGAACTGCTTGATAAGAGGGTGCGAGAAGAGAGGTGGCTCAGTGTTGTAATGAGGAGAAATGGCTGAGGCATGTATCTTAATGGAGGAGAAGGACAGGCCTTTGTGGAGTAGATCTGCTAAGTAATCCAGGATAAGAGGCAGAGATGGCAGTGTTGTGTCCTCTCCTTTAGATTGAATCCATGAGCAGAAACATTTCCACTTATCAGCATAGGATTTTCTTGTACTGGGTCTTCTGGCTTCAAGAATGATGTCCAGCACCTGTTTGCTTAAGGTCACTGGGGGAGAACTCAAGGAATAAGCCAGGCTGCAAGATTTAGGGTTTGCAGTTGTGTATGCAGAATCTGTCCCTCCTGCTGAGAGAGGAGGGTTGGATTCTGGTGCAGGTGCCAGGGTGGCACCGACGTCAGGCTGCGCAGGAGTGGGTACCAGTGCTGGCGTGGCCAGCCTGGGGCAATAAGAATTGTCTTGGTCTGTCCTGTTTTATATTGAGTAATACTCTTGAAAGGAGGGGCAGAGGGGGAAGGCATAGATTGAGAGATTTACCCACTGAAAAGATAGAGCATCCACTTTCCAGGCCCTGCTGTGAGGATTCCTGATGCAGAATTTGCTGAGCTGGTGGTTGTAGGGGGAGGCAAAGAGATCCACCTCTGGGGTCCCCTATTTCTGGATCAGATGGTTGAAGGTGCTGTGCTCCAATTGCCACTCATGTGGGTCTACGAGATTTCTGCTCAAGTCATCTGTGAGTAAGTTTTGTTTGCCTGGCAGGAATTGAGCTTGCAGATGGACCTGCATGTCCAAGGCCATGTTCCACAGGGCCATGGCTAGCCTGCAGAGTGGGTAGGAATCGGTTCCCCCCTGCTTGTTGATGTATCACACAACTGTGGTGTTGTTTGTTTTTATTAGCAGTTGTCCTGAAAAGATTAGGGATCTGAAAGCTGTCAGGGCATTCTGTACAGCTAGCATCTCTTTTTGGTTGATGTGCAGATGAATTTGACTTGGGCTCTAGTGACCCTGAATACATAGTCTGTCCATGTGTGCCCCCCAGGCATAGTCTGATGAGTCTGTGGTTAGGGTCTGGGCAGCTTGGGGTTGAGTAAATGGCAGTCCCTTGTTGTGGTTGCATGCTTCTGCCCACCAGAGGAACTCTGTCCTTAGAAAGGGTATGATAGGAATGACTGTTTCCCGGTCCTGAGAATGTTGGCACCAAAGACTTTTTAAGTACCATTGGAGTTTCCTCATATGTAGTCTTGCATATGGAATCAGCAGTATACATGAGGACATGAAACCTAGGGCTTGCAGTATTTTTCTTGCAGATAGCTGGGTTCTGATGGCCATTTGTTTGAAGTAGTCTGTCAGATAGACTCGTTTTTCTGAGGTGAGGAATGCCATCTGGGAAGATGTGTCCAAGCTTGCTCCCAGGAATACAATCTTTTGACTGGGTACCAGTTTTGATTTCTTTTCGTTGATGGTGTACCCCAAGGAAGTGAGAAGGTTTTTCACAAATGTCAGGTGCTGCAGCAACAGTTCCTGACCATCCGCCTGAATCAGGCAGTCGTTCAAGTACGGGTACATTTGGATATTTCTCTGCCTGCAGTATGCAATGGCTGGAGACAGGCGTTTTGTGAATACTCTGGGCGTAGTAGATAAGCCAAAGGGAAGAGCAGAGAATTGATCACGCATAGACTCTGCCCTGAAATGTAGATACTTCCTGCATGATTCCCTTATGGGGATATGCAGATAGGCTTCTTTTAAGTCTAGGGTGACTAACCAGGCATCCTTGGCTAGCATAGGAAGAAGCTGTTGCAGGGTAAGCATTTTGAATTTTGGTACCACCAGGAAGGTGTTGAGAATGGAAAGATCCAGGATTGGGCACCAAGAGCCCTCTTTCCTGGGTATCAGGAAGAGTCTGGAGTAGAATCCTTGACCCCTCTCTGTTCTACTGGAACCGGCTCAATAGCTCTGATATTGAGCAGGGAAAGTACTTGGTTTTGAGCCTCTGCCCACTGGTTTGGAGGAAGGTTTGGAAATCCGCTTGGGGTTGGCAGTGAATGGAAATAAAATTTGTACCCCTGGGATACAATGTTGAGGAACCACCGGTCCTGAGTGATGGACATCCAGTTTTTTGCATGAAGGGCAAGTTTTCCTCCTAAGGGCACAAGCAATTGGGCAGGGGTGGGGAGTGGAGTAAAGAAGTCATTGTGAGCTTTTTCCATAAGGAGGTGGCTTACCACTCCCTGCTTTAGGAGTGGGGGGCACTCCACTGCTTAGATCTCTGTATACCCTGAGACTGAAGTCTGGGTGGTCTGTTTCCCCTGGGTCTGGTTTGAGGCGGCCTGGAGGGGGCTGGAAAGGACCATTGTTTAGAAGAGCAATGTCTACTGAATCTAGGGGGTTGCACTTGCAAGAATTCTTTTAACAGTCTGCACAGACTTAGCTTTTTCTTCCATCTTTTTAAGAACCTCTTCTGCTTTGGTACCAAACAAACAGTCCTTATTCAAAGGAGTGTCTAGCAACTATGATTTGACATCGTCTGGCAAGGTCTGCTCCTTCAGCCAAGCATGTGTTCTTGGTACAGAGACAGTGACAGCTGCCCAGCAAGATGCTTCTAGGGCTTCAAAGCCACACTGCAAAGTATGCTTACTGACTTGGCTTGCAGAGTCCATAAGCTCCTGCAATTCTTTATTTTCTGCACAGTCTGAAAAGGTTGCCACTTTCTGTTTAATAAGTTCCATAATATGTTGCTGGTACTTCAGCATGTGAAACTGACAATTCAATGCCCGAATAGCAAGAGTTGCAGAGGTATATACCTTCTTACCCCATCTGTCCAACGCTCTGGAATGCCTGTCTGAAGGGGTGGGATTCTTGGCTGTAGTAGCCTTGATACCTTTAGGTCCCTGGGAAATTATCTCTGGGTCAGCAGTAGGATTCTTGAAAAGAAATTTGTGAGTGGCAGATACTCTGTAGTAAAAAATGTACTCTTTGAAGGCTGTAGTGGCCGAAGCGCTAAGTGCAATAAATATTTTGGATCTGGTTCCTGTTGTCATTTTTTATTTGAACTTTGGTTTGCTGTGTTGGTTGCTACTCTGTAGTACCTGTCTGGTTTCCTAGGGGCAGGAGGTAAAGTGTCAGGAGTAAGACTGGATTCCATAAAAACATCATCCACAACATCCAGGACAGGGGGGTATTGTTAAGGGCCTGTGTTGAGGCAGCTCTAGAAATTCTCTGAGTCTCTTTTTGGACTGAGGATAGTCTTGGCATTCCCAGTGGAAATGCTCTTGTAAAATATGCAAGGTTTCACCAAAAGAAAATGCCTCTGGAGGGGAGGTAGAGGGAATGGATTCCTGTTCATCTGAATCCTCATAAGCAGATAAGAGCATGTCTTCATAATCAGAAATTTCAGAGTCATCGGACTCCTGGTGTGTAGAAGCTGAAGGAGACTGGACTTTGTCTCTTAGCAGAGGAAGGCTGACTTCCCCTAATCAGCGTAATAAGGTCTTCAGCCATTCTAAGCATTTGTTTTTGTGGCATGGGAGCAGGCACATGCACTTTGGTCTTCGGTTTTCTAGGCATAGTGCGTACTCTGGGCATAAGAAACCCGGTAGTTTTGGTTAAAAAAGAAGTCATCGGTTTGAGTCGAACATCAGTTGAGAGAATAAGTGCCTAAGAAGCCGGTGCCTGCGCAGTGGCTCCGGACCCATCCAAGGTAGAGACATCCGTAGGTTCCATAATCGACGAGTCTTGCGGCATACCGGACTCTGAATGGGTCTCAGTAGAGGCCTGTGAATCCAGTGAAGTGGGCATCAGGGGCTGCAAAAGCGCCTCACTGAGTACCGGCGGACTGGCGACTAGCTTAAAAGAAGAGTCGTTGGCAGTTTTGTCTCTGTCTTTATCTTTATGTTTTTTCAGAATATCGGTAGTCGGATGGCTTACCAAAGCCATTTCAGAATACAGAGATCAAGAGTGAAATAATTTAGTGACAGAGAGAGCCCAACTACGAATGGTTCGGCCGTTAAATAAGGCACAAAACCGACAGCGAGGGATGTCGTGGTCTGGGCCTAAACAGGTGACACAGCAAGAATGAAAATCTCTGTGAGGTATTTGCTTTCCACAGGCAAGACAATTGTTAATGTTTTCTGACATCGGTTAGAGCAAGAAAAACGGATCCCCAATGGGGTACTTAGCTTTAGAAGACTTCAGGATTATTAAATTCATAAAAAAAAATTCAGGTAGCGGCCGACCAGCACATGTGAACTGCTCCTGCTTTGGGCTCCTCCGCAAGAAAGAATGATATAATGGTGTTGGCTGCCTGTTTTTATACCCCTTATGACCTGACATCAGTCCTGGAGTGACAGCATCCGATGCAGAAATACTAAGTCTCTGGTATTCAGGCCGACTAAGGGCTACCTGCAGGCAGATAACCCAAGTGTGATGACTGCAACAGTGAAACACGAAGAACATCCACTGCTGCTGGAGCCAAAAGAGAGTCACCACAGTTACTTGGGGAGTACTTCTGGATCTTTAGAAGAACCCTAGTTACACAAAGGAAGGAGTGGTTAAGCAAAGAAGGATATTCCTGTCAATGGGAATGAACAGGCATCAGTCTTCCTGGCCTCACTGAAATGAATCCTGGAGCAGATCATATGTAACTGTCTGCTGTGTCTGGAGGCAAAACAGATCTACTCGAGGAACACCCAACATTGACGGATTAATTCCTGGAAGACCCCTGGGTTAAACTTCCCTATGTGAGGGATGTTCTGATCCTGCTCAGCTTGTCTGCAACAAAGTTTTGCCCTGAAGAATATAGACTGCCTGGAGGGAGACAGAGAATGAAATGAGTTGCTAGATCCCAGGCTACTACAGCAAAGTCTGGAGATTGGATAGGTCTTAGCTTCTTCTACTGTCTGTGATTTTCAAGCTGGTTCAAACATTTGCAAGCATTTATAAGAGCTACCATCTCTTTACATTTACTTGTTTTAACTTGTTTTGCTTGTCCCAGTGGCCCTGTACCTTCCACTCACTTTGACATAATGTGATATAAATCCCCAAGCAAAATCTAATGGACCTGTTGTTACAGACTGAGTGGAGTCTGGAAGTGAAAAAAGGAAGGCCTAGATTATGAAAAAAAAGTTATGCACTCACCATAAAGTTCCATCTGTGTCGTCGATTTTCATTCTTCCTCAACGGATGGGTTTGGATCCAATCTGTTGGATCTGACTTGGCCAGTGCTAAAGCTCAAAGCCACCAGATCTCTCGAGCTTTTCCTTTATCCACCATGCACCCTACCAATTACCTCAGATCTTGTTTGCTGCTATATTAGCACAGAAGAATGAAGAGAATTACGGAAAGCCATATCCAGAGTCATATATATATATATATATATATATATATATATATATATATATATACATATATATACACACACACATATATATATATATATATATATATATATGCACACTACACACACACACACACACACACACACATATATACATTTTTTATATATATATATATATATATATATATATATATATATATATATGTATATAAACATGCCTATTCAGAGACCAATTAAAACTCATTCCTCCAGCAGTCATGGACGGGGGTAGGTGGGAGGCAAGATGAGGAAGAATGAAGATTGACAACACGGATGGAACATTATGGTGAAAACATATTTGATGTTGTCAGTCTTCAACTATCCTCAACAAATGGGACAGCATCCTTAGCTACTTGTATCCAGGGTGGACTCAATGAAAGATATTCTTGAGAAACATAGAACCAAATGAAGCTCTACCTCTGGAGACCAGATCCAATTTGTAATGAGTGCTAAAGGTATGATGAACGGCCCAAGCTGCTGCTGCACAAATGTCATGCATAGACATCCTAGATTTAAAAACCATGGAAGTAGTCACAGATCTAGTGGAGTGTACCTTCAATGGGTGTGTTAACAGAAATGCCCAATTTAGCATAGACAAAGGAGATGCAATTTGTCAACCACTTTAGAGTACCACTAGAAATCGATTTTCCCAATTTTGGTCTAGAGAAGGAAAAGTACAGTTTTGTACCTACCGTAAATGTAGATGTTCGAGTGTTCACACTGCTGCAGTCATCACACTTGGGTTATCCTGCCGTCAGGCGGTCCCGCAGTCGGCCAGAGTTCCAAAGTCTTGGACCGGCGTTGGTTGCTGTCGCTTCTTCCCTGACGTCAGTGCGCCAGGGGTACATAAGATGCATCCGACGCCATTTTCTTCAGTTTTTCTTGCCCCAGATGTCAGGTGCCCCCAATAGGTAGGCAATACATATTGCTAATAAAAAAAAAATATATATATATAAATAAAAATAAAACAATACCTTCAGTTACAAGCAAATACACCACAAAGGTTGTATAGGACAGAAAGGTATAGATATCTCCAGCTAGTTCAGAGGGGATGGAGGGAGGGTAACCTGGACTGCAGCAGTGTGAACACTCGAACATCTACATTTATGGTAGGTACAAAACTGTACTATGTTCATCATGTTACACTGCTGCAGTCATCACACTTGGGTTGAATCCCAAAGCTAAGGATAGGTGGTGGAACTAAACAGGGTTTGGTGAGGCTAGTAGGCCCTGCAGAACTGCAGTGGCAAAGCCAGCTCTGGTTTTAGAGTATAGAGGTAAGTGATGGTGCTTGGTGAAGGTGTGCATTGAACTCCAAGTTGCAACCTCCAAAATATCCTTGGTTGGTACCCCTCTAAGGAAGGCTGTTGATGTTGCTGTAGCCCTGGTGGAATGGGGCCTGATGGTACCAGGCACAGATTTTCCATGGTGTGTGTAGCAGAAACGGGTGCAATGTCCTATCCATTTTGAAATGGTCTGTTTTGAGATAGCTTTTCCTTGTGATCCTACAGCATAGGATACAAAGAGCTGGTCAGATTTTCTGAAAGCCATAGTTTTATCTAAGTAGTAACGTAATTGCCTGTGAATGTCCAAAGAGTGTAGGAGCCTTTCCCCTTTGTTCTGGGGGTTTGGATAGAAGGTGAGTAAATGAATGGTTCGGTTTAGGGCCACACTGGATACCACCTTTGGCATAAAGGAAGGGTTAGTTCGTAAAGAGACTCTGTCTTGATGAAAAATTATGAAAGGCTCCACTGCCATTAGGGCCTGTAGTTCTGAGACTCTTCATGCTGAAGTTATTGCTAGCAGCAGGGCAGTTTTCCATGCTAGGAACTGTAGATCAGCTGTGAAAGCTGGTTCAAAGGGCGGTAGTGTAAGTTTTTCCAAAACAAAGTTGAGATCCCAAGTTGGTGTTGGTGCTCTCCGGGGTGGTCTTATATTCTTAGCCCCTCTGAGGAACTGTCTTAGTAATGGATGTGAAAATATAGGAGGATCCGTATTGTATTGAGCTGAAATAGCTGAGGCGTGGATCTTAATAGATGAGAAGGAAAGTCCTTTGTGCAACATCTCAGTTAAATATTGAAGAATCTGAGGAATATTTGATACAAGGGGATTTTGGCCTTTAGTCTGCTTCCAGGCGCAGAATCTTTTCCATTTGTCTGAATAGACTTTCCTGGTGCTGGGCCTCCTGGCCTCCTGAATGACATCCATCACATCTGTAGAGAGAAGTGTTGACTGGTTGTTTAGGCAATTTTCCATGCAGCCAGATTTAAAGTCTTGAGCTGGCTGTGTAGAATCTGATTGTTTTGCTGAGTGAGCAGGTGAGGAGTTGTAGGTAAAATCCATGGTGGGCCTTGAGCCATGTTCCTTAGTATTGGATACCAGTGTTGGCATGGCCAGTCTGGAGCAATGAGTATCATTTGTGGCCTCTCTAATCTGGCTTTCAGCAGCACCTTTGCCAGAAGAGGCAGTGGAGGAAAGGCATACACTGCCAATGTTTTCCAACTGAATGAGAGGGCGTCCACTTTCCAAGCTAGTGTGTGGTATGTCCTTGTGCAGAATTTCCGTAGTTGGTAGTTTTGGGGGGAAGCAAACAGATCTATGTCTGGGCTCCCCCATTTTTGAGTTATCATTGCGAATACTTGTGGATCCAGTTTCCACTCGTGAGGATCTATGATGTTTCTGCTTAGATTGTCTGCCAATGTGTTTTTCTTTCCTGGCAGGAATTGTGCTTGTAGTTGAACTTGGTAGGTCAGTGCTGTGTTCCACAAGGTCATTGCTTGTCGGCATAGGGGGTAGGAGTGTGTGCCCCCTTGCTTGTTTATGTACCACATCACTGTGGTATTGTCCGTCTTTATTAGGAGTTGTCCTGGATGTAGGAGGTCCTTGAAAGCTGTTAGGGCATTTTGTACAGCTAGCATCTCTTTTTGATTGATATGTAGATGCCTTTGGTCTGCAGACCATTTGCCCTGAATACACTGTCCTGCCATGTGCGCTCCCCAGGCATAATCCGATGCATCTGTTGTTATAGTTTGCCTGGCTGTGGGTAAGGTAAAAGGCTGACCCTTGTTGAGGTGACATGCCTGAGCCCACCATAGAAACTCCTGTTGAAGGCAGGGTATGAGTGGAATTAGTGTTTCCAAGCTGTGGCTGTGTTGAGTCCATACGCTTTTCAGATACCATTGTAATTTCCTCATATGCAGTTTTGCAAATGGTATTAGTAGTATGCAAGATGCCATGAATCCCAAGGCCTGCAGAATTTTTCTTGCAGGGAGTTGGGTCTTTGTTGCCATCATTTTGAAGTATTGAGTCAGTTGTCTTTGCTTGTCTGGCGTGAAATAAGCCATATGGGCCGTTGTATTTAAGCTGGCACCCAGGAATATTATGTCTTGTGAGGGCACTAGTTTTGACTTTTTTTCATTTACTGTGTACCCTAGGCAACTTAGTAGATTTTTGACAAACGCCAGATGCTTTAATAGAATGTCCTTGCTTTCTGCTTGAATAAGGCAGTCATCCAGGTATGGATATATTTGAATCCCTCTTTGTCTGCAGTATGCAATTACTGGTGCCTGGCATTTTGTGAAGACCCTGGGCGCAGTAGATAAGCCAAAGGGCAGTACAGAGAATTGGTAATGGGTTGAATCTGCTATAAATCAGAGGTATCTTCTGCAATTTTGTCTGATAGGGACATGCAGGTATGCCTCCTTGAGGTCCAATGTTACTAGCCAAGCCTTCTTGCCCAGCATGAGAAGAAGTTGCTGTAGTGTTAGCATCTTGAATTTGGGTACATCCAGGTATGTGTTTAGAATTGAGAGGTCCAGAATGGGTCTCCAGGCTTTGTCCTTTCGAGGAACTAGAAACAGTCTTGAGTAAAATCCTTGTCCTTGCTCCTGTGTAGGAACCTGTTGAATGGCTCTCATGTCCATGAGAGCTGAAATTTGCTTTTGAGCCTCTGCCCATTGATATGGTGGCAGGTTTGGCATTCCTTTTATCCTTGGCAAAATGTGAAAGTGGAATCTGTATCCTTGAGATACAACATTTAGGACCCATTTGTCTTTTGTAATGATGTGCCAACTGTCTGCAAAAAGTGCTAGTTTTCCCCCCAAGGGAGCTGCCAAGAGGGTTTTGCTTGGAAGTCTGAGGGGAAAGTCATTGTGTTTGTCTTCTGGTAGTCTGAGACCTGTCTTCTCCTCCTTTTTGGGTTGTGACACCCCATTGTCGAGGCTGGTAAGAGCCTTGTGACTGGCCTCTGCCCCTTGGGCGTCTGTATCTGCCCCTCTGTTGTCTGGCAGAAGCTGGAAAGGACCAGTTTTTGGTTGGCCAATTTCTGCTGAAACGAGGGGGTTGAACCTGTAAAAAAATCCTTGACCGTCTGCATAGATTTTGCCTTATCCTCCATTTTCTTTAAAACTTCTTCTGCTTTTACACCAAACAAAACATCCTGCTATAAAGGTGCATCCAATAACTTTGCTTTAACATGACCAGGTAAAGTTTGTTCTTTTAACCAAGCATGCCTACGTATGACAGACCCTGTCACTGCTCCTCTACAAGAAGCTTCCAATGAATCAAATCCACACTGCAAAGTATGTTTTCCCAGTTGTTCAGCTGCATGCAACAAATCTTGCATTTCCTTGTAATCAGGCTGTTCTGTATGTGTGAGCATTTTTTGTTTTAATTGAGACATCAAATATTGTTGATATTTCAGCATGTGAAACTGACAATTTAAGGCCCTCATAGCTAGAGTAGCTGAGGTATATACTTTCTTTCCCCATCTGCCTAGTGCTCTAGAATCCCTTTCAGAGGGCACAGGATTTTTAGAAATAGAGGCGTTAACCCCTTTGGGACCCTGGGAAATGGTTTCTGGGTCAGCAACACGGCTTTTATACAGGAATTTGTGTGACTCAAGGACTCTATAGTATCTGTCTGGTTTGGCTGGTGCAGGAGGTAGTGAATCTGGGTTAAGACTAGATTCTGAATAAACATCATCCACAATGTCTAACACAGGTGGAATACCAAGTGGTCTGTGCTGGGGCAGTAAAAGGAACTCTCGGAGCCTTTTCTTAGAATCAGAGTAATCCTGGCCTTCCCAGTGGAAATGTTCCCTCATGGTATATAAGGTTTCCCCAAAAGAGTAGTCTTCTGGGGGAGACGCAGAAGGGATAGACTCTTCAGCATCAGAGTCTTCATAAGGGGGAAAGGAATATTCCTGTTCCTCAGAAGAGTCTGAGGAAATTGAAACCTGGTCAGAGGAAGCGTAGTCCTCCTCCTGTCTTGGCCTTTTATCAGGAGGGGGATGGGAACCCCTGATTAGGGTAATTAAGTCTTCAGCCATCTTAAGCATCTGTTTCTTAGGCATGGGCCTTTGTACTGGAGACTGCTGTACAGTCTTCTTTGTTTTTAAAGGAGTTTTCAGCTTTGCATAGGATTTAATAGTGAGTGTAGTTAGTCTGAAGACACCTTCTGCAACTGAAGGCGTTTTAACTGCACCGGAATCTCCTTCAGTCATGGAGTCGAAAGGGCCAATCTCTGCTTGTGAATCGGATGTCGCCTGGGGTTCTAAATCAGCGGTCATCAGGGGCTGCGTAGGCACCTCACTGAAAACCGGAGAACCAGCGACTGGCCTAGCAGAGGCCTCAGAGTCTGGTTTGGGTCTCAGCTGCCTGTCCTTATCTTTGCAGTTTTTATGCATTCCGGTCGTCGGTTGCTCCGACGGCATGGTATAATTAAATTTCCTACCAAAGTAATGTTGGGCGAAATCAAACCGACGTTTAATAGTTCATTTATTAAACCTAGCACAAAACCGACAACCTGTGACGTCGTGGTCTGGGCCTAGGCAAGGAATACAATAAGAATGAAAGTCCTTATGAGATATTTGCTTCCCACAAGAAATGCAATTGCTAACTTTTTCTGACATCGGACTGAGGCAAGAAAAGGTTCCCCAACGGGGTACTTAGCTTTATTGAAGACTTCGGTCTGAAATTCGATTTGAAAATCTCAGGAGTCGGCCGACCGGCAGTTGCAAACTGCTTCTGCTTTGGGCACCGCGCGGCAAGAAAGACGGAAGAAAATGGTGTCGGATGCATCTTATATACCCCTGGCGCACTGACGTCAGGGAAGAAGCGACAGCAACCGACGCTGGACCAAGACTTTGGAACTCTGGCCGACTGCGGGACCGCCTGACAGCAGGATAACCCAAGTGTGATGACTGCAGCAGTGTAACACGATGAACATCAAATAGTTGCTCCACTTTTCTGATTTTTTTCTGTTCTATGCAGACAGAATCACAATTGTCTGTGAAGATCCAGTAAATGTAAGACACATTCTCCTTTCTTGGAAAATTCAGGAAAAAACACTGGCAAATTGATAGTACTATCTATGCTGGATTCTGACACCACCCTTGGAAGAAAAGACAGGTTGGTACGTAAGGTCACTCTATCTTTGAGAAAAAAACAAGTAAGGAGGTTTAGAAGATGGTGCTTGGATCTCAGAAATTCTTCTTGCGGAAGAGATGGAAACCAAGAAAATAGTCTTCCATGAAATATATTTAAGGTTATATGTAGCTGCTGGTTCAAAGGAAGGTTGAGTGAGACACTGAAGCATCAAATTTAGGTCCCATGGAGGTGTGGCATCTTTAAAGGGAGGCTACAGAAGGGACAGTCCCTTTTAAGAAGGCGTTGCTCACTTTGTGAGAAGTGATGGGAGTGCCACTTAATCCTGTATGGTAATTTGAAATTGCTGCTAGCTGAACCCTAATGGTTGAGGAACTAGCACCATTTTGAAAGGTGAGCAAGGAAATCTAAGATGTGGTTAATAGAGGCTGAAAAGAGGTCAGGTTCATACTGCTGAGCCCAAATGGCAAAATTCTGCATTTACTAGAATACGTTTTTCCTTGTCAAGGGTTTATGGGAAGACAGAATTTAATGTCGGACAGGTGATTACAGGAGAGAATGTCTAGCTACTAAGAGAACTGGAGAAGCCAAGGAGTCAGCCTGAGGTTTGGTATATCCAGGTGTGACAGGCCTGTTGGGTGAGACAGGAGGTCCAGAGTCGGATCTAGGTTCCATGGTGGTTGAACCAGGTGAGGCCACAGGAAGGGAAACCAAATTTGTCAAGGGCAATGAGGATCACTGTGCTCTTCAACCTGGCAGCTTTTTGCAATAATTTTGGAATCAAAGGCGTTGGTGGGAAGGCATAAAGAAGACCAGGGGGGGGGGATCATGAAGTAGAGTATCCCTTGGTGCCTCCCCCATGGGGGAATGAAGGCAAGGTAGTTGCTGCACTTGTTATTTAGGGGACAGGCAAAAAGATTGCAGCATGGCTGGCCCCACTGATGGAAAATCTTGGCCACCACATTCTGGTTGAGAGACCACTTGTGTGGAGAAGTATTCACCTGCTCAGTTTGTCCACAAACACTTTGGATCTCCACAGAATGTGCATTGCTAAAACAAAGCAGCTGAAAGAGATTGCTCACTGCCAGTCCCTGAACATTTCTTGACACAATGGGTAAGATTTGTTTCCCCCGTTTGTTGACGTACCAGATGACTGACATGTCTGTTTGAATAACAGTCATCCCAAAGGGAAGAACATCTTGAAATGCTCATAATGTCAGCAACATTGCTCTCATCTCTAAGACATTTATATGCAAATTGGCCTCTTCGGGGGACCAAGTACCTGGGACTGTCTTCCCCAGATAATGCCCCCCACCCTATCTGGGAACTATCCATGGTCACTATGGCCCTTGGACTCTTGGGGAATAAATGCGACGGCCATGGGGAAGTTGATCTAACTGGATCCACCAACAGAGATCTCTTCTGCAAGTGAATAAGGGCTGTGATGGGATCCATGTTTGTTGCTGTGCCCAACAGATGAATCTCTTCCATTTACTTCTACATAGTTTCTGAGTTGATGGCTTATGGGATGACATTAAAATATTAAGATCCAGGGAGGAAAGCATAGGTTGTCGATTAATGTAACTGGAGGAAGCAAGCTGTCAGCTTGAGACTGTAAAGGTTGGGATGAGTCGTTTCTGTCAGATGTGACAACAGGTTTGGAGAAGGGTCCAGAATCCAGGGTTCTTTCTGTGGATGAGGCCACAGGGAGGGAGAGCAGATCTGTCAAGGCCAACATGGGGCAATGAGGATAACTGTCCTCTTCAAACTTTCTGGCTTTCTGAAGGAACTTTTGGATCAATGAAACTGGGGGAAAGGCATACAGAAGTCCAGGAGGCCAATCATGTATTAGAGCGACTCTCGGATGGGGGAATCAGGGTGAAGTAGTTGCTGCATTTGTTGTTGAGGGGAGAGGTGAAGAGATCGCAGCAAGGCTGGCCCCATGCGCAGAAAATGTGGTCTACCACATTCTGATTGAGGGACCACTCATGTGGCATGAGAATGGCTCTGCTCAGTTTGTCCGCTATGACACTGATCTCATCAGAATATGCATTGCGATTAGAAAGCGGTTGGATCAGGTCACCCACTGCCACATTCTGAGCACTTCCTGACAGAGAAGTTATAATCTGGTTCCTCCTTGCTTGTTTATGTACCATACCACTGACATACTGTCAGACTGAATTGTTACCATGCGTCAAGGAAGGACAGACTGAAATGCTTGCAGCATTAAGAGCACCGCCCTCATCTCTAAGACATTTACGTGGTGCTTGGCCTCATCTGCAGCCCAGGTGCCTTGAACTGTCTTCCCCAGATAATGCCCCACCCACCCTATCTGTGAAGCATCCCGTGGTCAATGTAGCATGTGGTAGAAGGGGAACAAAGGATCAGCCTTGTGTCACCTGCTGAGAATGAATCAACCATAATGTATTAGCATTGAGAAAGGGTATTTACCCAAAAGCTCTGCTTGATAATAAAGTGTGACATGACGTTGGAAATCTATTTTTTGGAGTGGAATTTTGTCTGATTGTGTTCCAATAATCGCAGCAGTAACTTCTTATCAATTATTTGCAATGAATCCACCATGACAGATCTTTTTTGCATGTTTCTGTCATGAGAATCTAATTCAACATTGGTTGATGCATTGCTGACCACTGCAACGCTAGAACCCATTGCAAACTTTGCATGTGAAACCTGGCCAATGGGACTAACACAACTGCTGCAGCCACTGAACCTAAGGCTTGAAGAACATAATGGGTAGGTACTCTTTTCTTCTGATCAGCTTTGCAGTCTGTCTCTTGACTGTCAGTACTCTGGAAGGGGGAAGTTTGGCAATCATCAGGTTTGTGTCTAACAGGGCTCCTACAAACTCTATTAGAGTGGGTTCCAGATGAGATTTTTGGTGATTTACTGTTATACCTAGTTCTGAGCAAAGTTGAAGAACAGAGTCTCTTACATGTATGAGTAGATGCCTGGTCGGGGCGGAAATGAGCCAGTAGTCTAAGTATGAAAACACTCAGAATCCTTGTCGTCTCAGGTGAGCCACAACCACTGCCATACATTTGGTGAACACTCTGGGGTCGGTAGTGAGACCAAATATCAACGCTTTGAACTGCTAATGACTGGCTCCGAGCCGGAAGCACAGGTATCTTCTGGAGCGTCTGTCTATTTTTATATGGTAATACACATCCTGAGGAATTTACACAGCATATCCAATCGTCTTTTTCCAGGAAGGGAAGTATGGACTGTACCGTGACCATTCAGAACTGGCTACAATGGACTGATTTGTTCAATTTGCTGAGATCCAGAATTGGTCTCCAGTCCCCTGTTTTCTTTGGCATCAAAAAGAACCTTGAGTAAGTCTGGAATCCTCTCTGGTCTGGGAGAACCTCTTGGATGACTTTTTTTCTAGCAGATTCAGAATTTGCTAAACCGCTTGATCCCTTTGACTGGGTGGAATGTCCTGGACTTCCTTATTTGGAAGAGGTTGTTGTAAGAAGGGAATTTGGAAACCCCTGGATAGCATCCTCTGCACCCATACATCAGAAATTATGTTCTGTCAGGCTCTCCAGTGCAGGGATAGGTAACCCCTGATTGCCACCAGAGGTGGACAATCAGGCCTCCTTTTAGGAGCGCTGAAAAGATTTCCTGAAGAATGGTTCCCAGGAACCCTGGTTCTCCGGACCTCCTCTGCCCTGAGGGCGATGTCTTCCATTAATGTTTTCTCCTCTGCCTCTGGGAGAAAACTCTTCACGTGTGTCCTGGTAAGACCCTTGAATCTTTTTGAACTACATTTTTCTGCCATCTCTCTTACCTTTTGGATAAAGTCTGAGGAGCTGAAAAACGTATGCCAATGGCAGAAAGGGTTTTTCCTTCCTTCTCACACCTAGACAGTGCATCCTTCTTGACTTTGGGCCCAAAAAGAGATGTGCCATCAAAAAGAAAATTGACGAACAAAGACTTAAGAGGCTCCGCAAAATCACAAAGGCGCATCCATGCATGTCTCCTCATGGAAATGCCAGAACGCACTGCTCTACTCATTCCTTTGGCAGCATGTGCAATAAGCCTCATGGAAGAGATGGCAATGGAATAAAGGATGCCTAACCAGGAAGCTACCTTTTCTTTAGCTCCCTCAGCTACTGCTCCTTGACGGGTATCAGAGAGCTCCTTGGTCAGATCCCTTTATAACCTGGTGAAATGACATAAGTAATTCAGCAAATGCAGGGCAAAAAACGCTGAGGAAAATACGTCCTTCCCATATCTATCCATCATCCTAGAATCTTTATTAGAAGAATGGATAGCAGAACTTTGTCGGAAAGTTCTTTCTTGGTTTCTGCCACCCAGACCATGGGCATCTACTGCAACACCCTTAGTCCACAAACCCTTACTTGGAGGAGCAGTTATGATACTATTAGGTCTCTGGAGAATAAGCTCAATGGGATCTGGGGTCTCCTATGCCCTCAGTGAGATCAGGTCTATAAGCTCATCAGTGGGTGGAGTCACCCATGAGGTAGAAGGACAGGAGCCAAAGGTGGCCAGGTACACCAACTCCTCGGGCAAGGGGTTGCTGGACTTCAAGTCACCCGTCTGCTTGAGCATTTTTAGAATCCTAGGGAGGTTACCGTGTGGAACCCCCACCTTCATCAGGTTGCTGTCTTCAGTGGCTGACTCCTCCGTGGAGTCTAGGTGCTTCCTCTTGTATAACTGCTTCCGAGGAACCTCCTCAGTGGAATAGTCTGAGGAGGTACTGGAAGAGTTGGGGGTACCCTGATGGGTATCGTGGCACCCAGGTTTCTACTGTCCCTGTGAAATGAGATGGGAGGAAGAAGAGTGCCGAGTGTATGCCTGGGATAACGGATCCAAAGGGGCGGAAGGGTGACTTTGCTGGTGAAGAGGCAGCCATAGGCCTCTCCAAAGCTCCAAAGGCTGACCACCCCTGGAAGGATGAGGACTCCGGAACCGGGAAGCCATGCTTTTAGGGCTGAGACTCCCACAGTCCAAAACACAGCTCACCCAGGGCAGAAGCCAGAGCTGAGCTCACTTTCGCAGAATCCCAGAGGCCTATTGACCTCTCCAACAATCTGGGAGCAGACTGGACTCCAGGTCAGCAAAGCTCACTTTGGGTTTGGGAGCGCTCCAGCTCCAAAAAGGTAAATAAGCTCCGAGCTGAAGTCTGATCCGAGGAAGATAGGATCCTAGGATCCGGACTCAAAGTCACCAGGCATATCAGATCCATGGGCTCCGAAACTTGCCCTGAAGTTGGAGGAGAAAGGAGTGGGAGAGTGGACAGTTTGAGTAGACTTGGAGCCGAAAGTGCTCAGGTTGAAGGGGACCTAGAGATACCCTGCACCCATAAGAACTTCTGTACCATCCACTCCATTTCTTCTTCCGTAATACTCCTGATCGAATGGGAGGACAGAGCAGAAGGGGATCTTGGCCTCAACAGAAAGGGTGACAGTACCTACGAAAGGTACTGGATCATATGAAGGACAATATTGAGTTCTTGGCAAATTCAATATCAGTTTGAAAGGGCTAAATGTTGGATCCAACCCCAATGGATCTGACTCATCCTTGTCAGATGAGATTGGAGCCGAAGAATCTGGATCCGATGAAACAGCGAGGAGGAAGGTTTAGGTTTCTTGGACTTCGGCTCTGAAATATGAGTCGCACCGATGACGGACTTTTCTTGGCCTTGTCTGAAGATTTGGAGGACAAGGATGAAGCAGGACTTGAAAGAGACAATTTAGTTTTGGGTGGGTGGGGGGGGGGGTTGCTCCAGAAATGGTTTCATCAAAGGCTGAAGGCAACATCCCTCTTAAAATGAGCTTATTCCGTCTGTCAATTAAAGCTTGGTTATTAAAGGAGAGACATATGGCACAGTCCTCCTGTAAATGCGAAGGCCCAAGATAGTACATGCATAAAGAATGCGAGTTGCTGAATGGAATCTTATGCCTGCATTTGGTGTACTTCTTGAAGCCCACTGGTTTCTCTTGTTTATCCTGTTTCTCCTCCGTAATACAGGAGAAGATGAACAACACAAGCATATACACACACACACACACACATATCACATTGTCATGCAGAGAAAGGGATAGAGAAAGTGTTTTTTGTTTTGTTTGAAAATAGAAGTAGGGAAGGGAAAACCCTAAGGTAATAGGGAGAAAGTAACATCGGAAAAAATGGTTACTGGTGGGAAAAACAGGAGAAAGGTACAGCAAGACAAAAAATAATAAAAAAAAAATAGCAGAACAGAGCAACAGATACAAAATGTGTAGAAAAAGACTACCTTATCAAAAAATTAGCAAGGTATGAAGAGATTGAAAGAATTTATAGAAAAAAGTTAGAACCTGACCCAAGAGCTACTGGAACAACCATGTCTTTGCAAAGCGGCAAATGAGATCTGAGGTAATTGGGACATATGCACTGTGGGTAAGGGGGAGGTACCCAAAAGCTTTTTGGCTGCCACGAGCTTGCTAATAGCGGAGATGGATCAAAGGCTTCGGATCTGTACCCACATGTGAGGAGAGGATGAAAAACTGACAATATCAGATCTTTACTCTTCCAATACAGTTCAAGAGAAACTGGTAGACCACGTCCATTAGCTAGAAGAGGCAAACAAGATCTGAGGTAATTGGCAGGGTGCATTGTGGGTAAGAAAGAAGCTCGAGAGTTCCAGTGGCTGCGAGCTTCAGCATCGGCCAAATCGGATTGGATCCAAACCCATTTGTTGAGGACAGAATGAAGATTGACAACGTCAGATCAGCTGATTCACTCAGCAAAGTTAAATCCCTCTTTACAAATCCCACATCTGGTATTTGAGATGAAAGGGGGTGCTGATGATGTGTACAAACTGATATGTGAAACCAATGAATCTTCCTTACATAAAGTCTGACCAAAAGAATAACAAGAATAATGCAGGCCATGAAGTGCAGAAATCCAAAATACTCCCTTATCAGATGCTGAAGCCAGAAATTGCTCCTTTTAGCATTTCACTTTGTGTTGAGGAAAAAAAAAGGCCATTATGACATATGTATCCAGAGGACATCTCAGAAATACTATACTGTGGAGAGGAATGAACGAGTTCTCTTTGTTCACCTGAAATTCCAGGTTGAGGAAAAGTTTTATTACTCAAGCCAGGGATTTTTGACAGCCTGAGAAGGAATCTACAAAAATCAGGCAATAATCTATGTATGGGAAAAAAAGAATGCCCTGCAATCTGAAATGGGCTACTACCATAGACAGGCACTTTGTAAAACTCTTGGAGATGTACATAAACTAAATCGCAAAACAGACAATTGAAAATATAAACAAGATAGAGAAAAACACAGACAATATCTGCATTTTTTAGGACCGAATACAGGGCATTTTTAATTTTCAGATCTTGGTGACAAGGTTTAGATAAGAAAGGCATGGGTCAGGGTCTCCAGGTTCCGTCTTTCTCTGGCACACAAAAGTTCTTGAGTGCAATCCTTTTCCTCTTAGAGTTGTCGGAACAGGCTCTATAATGTGCCCCCCCTGCACCTGTTCTAGTATTGGAGATAAAAGGGAAGTCCGACTGGGTGGAGGTGGAAGGATACCCTGAAAGGGACTTCCACTGCCAGTTTTAACCTCTTTGAATAATTCTCAGGACACAAGACTCTGAGGTTGTGTGTTGCCAAGGAAGAAAGAGAAGGCCTAGACTCTGGGGATAGCTTCACATGATTTCCAGGGTAGGGAGGTGGAAATCTATATTTTACAAATGAGGGTTGAAAAATCTGGGCAATTCTCTAAATTAACTTCAAGGATATTTGGTTTTGAGGTAAATCTTGTAAAGACAACCCTCAAAATCAAATGTTTATGCTCCTATGAAAAAATCTGAAGTAATTTTCTTTTCTCACAAAATGTGCATATTTTCACAGGATTCCCCCTCCTCCAGGGAACCACAGCGAAAACACAAAGTTTCTCACTGAAATGTTAAGTGACATCCACTACAATAGACAGCATCTGCCTCACATAACACCTTTGAATAAAATTAACCAATTTCTTCTCAGAAATACAGCTGTGAAAGGTAGTTCCCAATGGGGTACTTATCTGCTCAGCCTTGAAGGAACGCTATACAGTAACACAGCTGCAGGAGGCAGGTTTCCAGATCAACAGAAACTATCCCCAGCTTCTTACAAAACAGGGTAATCAAAGCTTCATAAGGTTGCCACCCATCCCGCTGTCAGCATGACCCTCACGGGTTGAGCTACCTCATCCCGTTGCCCGCTGTGCAAAGTAGCGGGACTTGAAAAGTCTCGCTTTTCAATCGCACAATTGCCGTGGAAAAGCTGTAATCACTTCCGGCTTTTCCACGGCAATTCAGTTACGTCACCAACCCGGACTTGCAGGCAAAGCTGCTGCCTGTTAGGTCCGGGAGCTTTAATTCGTGCAGCAATTGGCTGCAATTCATGAAAGGGGTAGGGATTGGGGCAGGAAGAGCCCTGCAAAGATTGCAGTTGTAGGAGTGCTTTGTTTTACACGCGCATCTACAGCCGCTAAAAAAATGACCGAGATTGCTTTGTTTTTTTTTCTAACGAGCCAGCTAGCCATCAATTCATCTAACCAGTCAGCTATCCGTGCATCCAACCAGCCAGCCAGCCAGCCAGCCAGCTATCCATTCATCCAACCAGCCAGCCAGGCATCCATTCATCCAGCCAGCCATTCATCCAACCAGCCAGCCATCCACCCATTCATGCAGCCAGCCAGCCAGGCATCCATTCATTCAGCCATCCATCCAACCATTAAGCCAGCCATCCAGCCATTCATCCATCCAGCTGCTACTCCTACCAACCAGCTAGCCAGCCAGTCAGCTACAGCTAGCCACTCCAGCAACCAGCCAACCAGCCACTCTAGCAGCCAGCTAGCTGGCCACTCCACCAGCCATCCGTCATACCCATAACAGCATCTCCTTCACCACTCCTGTGGTGATGTCACGTAGAGGGTGTGGCCAGTGTCATAATGGCCACACCCCCATGTCCCACTGTGGCCCGCTTAAAAGGTGGCAACCCTAAAGCTTCACTAAGAAGAGTCAGGTAAAAACACAGACAAGAAGACACAATATGGTGAAAAGCAGGATCTAGCAGCTCCAGTGAGGAAACACCAGGGTGCTGGGGGTAGGGGTTAATTGGAAATGAAAGAAACAGAACCACTCTCATTAGCAATAGAAAACTCACACCAAGTCCAAGAAGGTAACAGTTCTTCCAGACCACTACATGCCTCTTATGTGCCCAATATCAGGAACATCTGATCACGATAAAAAAAAAACAAACAAAAAAAAAAAACACTTCACATTCATCAAAAATAAGGACCTTCAGGCTGGCAAGGCAGGCCAAGCTTCAAAGCCTCTGCACCACCTGGAAAAGAACAGCTGCTCTGTATACCTTGCCACTGCAGATGTTGCCCAAGACAAATACAGAAACTTCTTCCATAAGATCTTTGCTTTCCATATAAAACAGAGGTGTGTATTCAACTGAATGCATTTAATCTGTGTTACAATCTTTGTTTTCTGTATGTGCTGATCCTGAAAATGGTCCACATGTTTCAGCGCTCTTTAATGGTTAAAGTTAAATAAACACTGCTCACTCAAGAAAAGCCTGACCTTCAACAGATGGGTGTGTGGCCGGCAGAACTCAAGCCTTCAATAAGCCCTCTTAAGTTCATGGAGCTCAAAGTCATTCCATGGAGCTCCTGTTGCAAAGTGAGTTAGACCTATGATTCAGGGCAAACAGTTCCAAAGAGGTGGTCAGAATATCACAGGTCTCATCAAGTTCTCAAAGATCAATTACATTACTCTGCTGAACAAGGTTATTTCAAGGGTTTGGCAGTCTAAAGAATTTGCTGAAAATGCTATATATTTTGCAATCTACAACAATACTGCCTTACTCATTCTTCTTTATGAATGGTAGACGGCAATGTTTTGATTTAAAATAAACACAAAAAATGAAAAAAATGAACACCCAATCACAATATTTTGTTAGCGCTTTCGTTTACTTCTCATAGGTAAACTTCATCAGACAAATTCAATTTAAAATACTTCACTTATATACAATTTTAAACAATGACATCACCAAATCACTTGAAAGTTTTAAAGACACAATACATTTAAAGGTACTGATACATAAATATTCACTCAACAGGAATGTTCTATTGATGGATATAATTTCATAATAACCCTAAACATAAAAAAAATATATATATGTGTGTATATATAAAATTTAAACTATAAGGTAAAATATGCATATATATATAAATCTCACATGCAAATACAAAACCTGTGTAATATCTATTTATTTCAAAATGGGCAAATGTAAGCCCATTATCTCATAAGTGCTTTCATTTTTAGAATACTGCCTATAGAAATAGAATCATTTAAACCCGGATGGACCATGGCATTCAATTTTAACTGCCATAAAAGTTCTTTTTCTTCTAATTTAAGTGAAGTAGGTCCACCCCTCTTATTTTCACATACACTATCAATAATCATGAACTCGAATTTATGGCTTGGATTGTAATATATGTGTTTTGCTAAGGCGTTATTCAAATTAGCCTTCCCAACTGCATAAAGATGTTCATAAATTCGGTTTTTCAGCGGTCGATCTGTTTTTCCAACATAAAAAGCGTTGCAAAATTTACAAACACCAATATATACGACCCCTTTAGAATTACAATTAAATTTACCCAGCATGTCATATTTATTATCTAGGATATGTATAGACTTACCTATTTTAATATATTTACACCATTTACAGCATTCACATTTGTACATGCCACTATAAGGTGAAAATTCATGTAATGTTTGGTTCTTTAAAAGACATTTGATGTTCATACCTCTCCTAAAGGTAAATCTGGGGCGTTCACCAACAATTTTCTGAATGGTCTCATCCTCTATTAGGAAGCCCCAATTTTTGTATAGAATAAACCTAATAATATGGGAATCTAGAGTATATGTGGTAATAAAACTCAATCTATCATTATTACTCAATCTATCATTATTAGGTTCTACACTATTATTATTAATAGAATTAATAGATACATCAATTGATGTTTGATCTAGAACATCATGTACACTGAGGTTAGAATGATATTCTAAAATTGTAAGATCTGAATTCAGCAATTGGTTTCCACATGTTTCATTCAATAGTGGCTTAAACCAACCTCTTACCCTTTTCTGATAAACTTCATCAACAAGTTCATTCAACCAATATTCAGGATACCCACGTTTCAAAAACATCATTTTCAAGTTGTTGCATTCATCAACAAAATCTGATTCCAATGAAACCATTCTAGCCGCCCTTACTAATTGCCCTTTAACTACAGCTTTTTTCTGAAATTCTGGGTAGCAGCTAGTAAAATGTAAAAAGGTGTTAGAATAAGTGGGTTTCCTATATATTTTTGATTGGAATCTACAGTTAGAACGATCTTTTATTATATCCACATCTAAATAAGAAATTCTTTCAGTGTGGAAGTCCCATGTAAACTTCAGGAATTCAGTATAATTCATTATTTCTTCCATGAAAAATTTAACAGATTGTTCATCCCCTCTCCGTAGGATGAATATATCATCCAAAAACCGGGTATACCAAACAACTTTTTGTTTAAATACAGAATTTTTAAAAAGAAAATGCTTCTCCCAAAAAGCCATTACTACATTAAAAAGTACCCCACATGGGGAACCCATGGCAACACCGGTATTTTGGAGATAATATTCCTGTTCAAACATAAAATAGTTGTTCTTCAAAACTAATTCTAATAGGTGTAAAACCAAATCAATAATAGTACCTTCCACATGTTTCTCCAATAGAAATTCTCTCACCCAATTACATCCGATATCGTGGGGTATAATAGTGTACAAATCACGTACATCAACAGTGAGAAAATTTAGATCCTCGGAGAATTTGATATTATTCAAACCCTCCAGAAAGGCCCAAGAGTCTTTACATATTTGAAGTTCATCACAGATGGCAATTTTTAATTTATTGTCAACAAATTTAGCACAGCTATAAGTAATAGACTGTCTACCATCCACTATAGGCCGAAAGGGCGGTTCTTTTATATCCTTATGAATTTTTGGTAATCCAAAAATTACAGGAATAAGTGGTTGATTAATGCAAAGATATTTAAATGTATCCATATCTATGCTGCCATCAATAAACAAATCAATAATATAGCCCCTTAAATCGTTGATATGCTCCATTCAATTCATTTTTTGATACCTTCATATATGCACCATTCATCAAAAGTTTTTTCATTTTGTCTATATATTGTTCATTATCAAAGAATACTAGTCCCCCACCTTTATCTGGTTTAATAATTCGAATATTAGCAAATCTGAGACATCTTAATGCCTCATTTTCATCTTTTGTTAAATTAAACCGTTGTGTATTGAATGTATTTCTATTAACAAAAGAAGTTCTAATGTCATTAGAGCATACTTTCTCAAATAGAGAAATAGTCGGGTGTAATGGGGGGTTAAAAGTACTAGCAATTCTAATTTCATTCACAATAGAAGACTTATTACCAAACATGACATGCAGATTTAATTTCCTCGTGAACAATTTTAAATCAACTAAGGTCCTGGCTACATTTCCTCTAACAGAGGGAACAAAGGTACAACCCTTAGCCAGAACATCAATTTGCATGCAAGTAGGCATGAAGTTAGAATAGTTGTAAATTCTAAAGTCATTAGTATTATTAGTGAGAATAATAGGTAGGTCAATGTCTGAGACAGTACATTAGAAATTAAATCTGTCCCTATCTCTTCCGTTTGTTCGGCGGGTTCTTCTTCCACCGTCGTCGTTGTGGTTTGGTGTTGTTTTGACCACCCTTTGTGCCATACTTGCCCTTCGGAAAAACCTTAGGAAATTAGATCGGGACACCATTGCCTATAATACTGGAACTGCTTATCCTGCACCACGTACAGGTGGGACAAATCATATAATTAATGAAACTGAGAATAATTTGGTGAATAATTTACCAGATTATAGTGAAATTGTGGATGGGGATGATGTTAGTAGTAATGATGATTCCCCGCCACAAAATTCTGGCGTTAGAAGAAGTGAAAGAATTAACAGTTGATCTAATACCACAAATACTAACACTAGTGGTATGAACAATGGTGGGCGTCAGGTTTTTCCGAAGGGCAAGTATGGCACAAAGGGTGGTCAAAACAACACCAAACCACAACGACGACGGTGGAAGAAGAACCCGCCGAACAAACGGAAGAGATAGGGACAGATTTAATTTCTAATGTACCTGTCTCAGACATTGACCTACCTATTATTCTCACTAATAACACTAATGACTTTAGAATTTACAACTATTCTAACTTCATGCCTACTTGCATGCAAATTGATGTTCTGGCTAAGGGTTGTACCTTTGTTCCCTCTGTTAGAGGAAATGTAGCCAGGACCTTAGTTGATTTAAAATTGTTCACAAGGAAATTAAATCTGCATGTCATGTTTGATAATAAGTCTTCTATTGTAAATGAAATTATAATTGCTAGTACTTTTAACCCCCCATTACACCAGACTATTTCTCTATTTGAGAAAGTATGCTCTAATGACATTAGAACTTCTTTTGTTAATAGAAATACATTCAATACACAACGGTTTAATTTAACAAAAGATGAAAATGAGGCATTAAGATGTCTCAGATTTGCTAATATTCGAATTATTAAACCAGATAAAGGTGGGGGACTAGTATTCTTTGATAATGAACAATATATAGACAAAATGAAAAAACTTTTGATGAATGGTGCATATATGAAGGTATCAAAAAATGAATTGAATGGAGCATATCAACGATTTAAGGGCTATATTAATGATTTGTTTATTGATGGCAGCATAGATATGGATACATTTAAATATATTTGCATTAATCAACCACTTATTCCTGTAATTTTTGGATTACCAAAAATTCATAAGGATATAAAAGAACCGCCCTTTCGGCCTATAGTGGATGGTAGACAGTCTATTACTTATAGCTGTGCTAAATTTGTTGACAATAAATTAAAAATTGCCATCTGTGATGAACTTCAAATATGTAAAGACTCTTGGGCCTTTCTGGAGGGTTTGAATAATATCAAATTCTCCGAGGATCTAAATTTTCTCACTATTGATGTACGCGATTTGTACACTGTTATACCCCACGATATCGGATGAAATTGGGTGAGAGGATTTCTATTGGAGAAACATGTGGAAGGTACTATTACTGATTTGGTTTTACACCTATTAGAATTAGTTTTGAAGAACAACTATTTTATGTTTGAACAGGAATATTATCTCCAAAATACCGGTGTTGCCATGGGTTCCCCATGTGGGGGTACTTTTGCGAATGTAGTAATGGCTTTTTGGGAGAAGCATTTTCTTTTTAAAAATTCTGTATTTAAACAAAAAGTTGTTTGGTATACCCGGTTTTTGGATGATATATTCATCCTATGGAGAGGGGATGAACAATCTGTTAAATTTTTCATGGAAGAAATAATGAATTATACTGAATTCCTGAAGTTTACATGGGACTTCCACACTGAAAGAATTTCTTATTTAGATGTGGATATAATAAAAGATCATTCTAACTGTAGATTCCAATCAAAAATATATAGGAAACCCACTTATTCCAACACCTTTTTACATTTTACTAGCTGCTACCCAGAATTTCAGAAAAAAGCTGTAGTTAAAGGGCAATTAGTAAGGGCGGCTAGAATGGTTTCATTGGAATCAGATTTTGTTGATGAATGCAACAACTTGAAAATGATGTTTTTGAAACGTGGGTATCCTGAATATTGGTTGAATGAACTTGTTGATGAAGTTTATCAGAAAAGGGTAAGAGGTTGGTTTAGGCCACTATTGAATGAAACATGTGGAAACCAATTGCTGAATTCAGATCTTACAATTTTAGAATATCATTCTAACTTCAGTGTACATGATGTTCTAGATCAAACATCAATTGATGTATCTATTAATTCTATTAATAATAATAGTGTAGAACCTAATAATGATAGATTGAGTAATAATGATAGATTGAGTTTTATTACCACATATACTCTAGATTCCCATATTATTAGGTTTATTCTATACAAAAATTGGTGCTTCCTAATAGAGGATGAGACCATTCAGAAAATTGTTGGTGAACGCCCCAAATTTACCTTTAGGAGAGGTATGAACATCAAATGTCTTTTAGAGAACCAAACATTACATGAATTTTCACCTTATAGTGGCATGTACAAATGTGAATGCTGTAAATGGTGTAAATATATTAAAATAGGTAAGTCTATACATATCCTAGATAATAAATATGACATACTGGGTAAATTGTAATTCTAAAGGGGTCGTATATATTGGTGTTTGTAAATTTTGCAACGCTTTTTATGTTGGAAAAACAGATCAACCCCTGAAAAACCGAATTTATGAACATCTTTATGCAGTTGGGAAGGCTAATTTGAATAACGCCTTAGCAAAACACATACATTACAATCCAAGCCATAAATTCGAGTTCGTGATTATTGATAGTGTATGTGAAAATAAGAGGGGTGGACCTACTTCACTTAAATTAGAAGAAAAAGAACTTTTATGGCAGTTAAAATTGAATGCCATGGTCCATCCGGGTTTAAATGATTCTATTTCTATAGGCAGTATTCTAAAAATGAAAGCACTTATGAGATAATGGGCTTACATTTGCCCATTTTGAAATAAATAGATATTACACAGGTTTTGTATTTGCATGTGAGATTTATATATATATGCATATTTTACCTTATAGTTTAAATTATATATATATACACATATATATATTTTTTTTGTTTAGGGTTATTATGAAATTATATCCATCAATAGAACATTCCTGTTGAGTGAATATTTATGTATCAGTACCTTTAAATGTATTGTGTCTTTAAAACTTTCAAGTGATTTGGTGATGTCATTGTTTAAAATTGTATATAAGTGAAGTATTTTAAATTGAATTTGTCTGATGAAGTTTACCTATGAGAAGTAAACGAAAGCGCTAACAAAATATTGTGATTGGGTGTTCATTTTTTGTGTTTATTTTGGTTTAAAGTTGGAGAGTATTTTTAATGTTTTGATTTAAGCAGTTTATAGGAGAGAGGCTGTTGGGACAGGCTCTAGATGTCTGTAAAAAGTTTCTAGAAACTGTACAGCTTGAGTACAAAGAAGAAACAGAAGGTAATTATTCCTCTTTTAACTGTTAAGTTTCCACTTTTCTTTCACAAATGTTAAAAGGTCTGAGCCAGGACGACAAGTTTTTTCTGCAAAAAGAATATCAATGACTTTGAACTTGTTATTTTCAGACAGATTTTCTGATGGCAGGCAACCATGCTTGTATACAACATGTATCACTGGAGCACATACTACATCCTGTGGATTCCTACAAACACTCCAAGCGCCAGAGAGGTAAAGACCCTCTCTTACCACACCTGACTAAGAACAGAGGATGAACTAGGAATATCTGAGTTAGTGGATGAAAGCTAAGCTAGTAGGATCAGACTTCAGACTGAAATATCATGCAGAGGTTCTGCATACCACATTTCTACAATAGAGCACCGGTTCAAGTAGTTGAATTAACAATTTGGAGTCTCTACTTCATAAACATGTAATATCTGAATAATGCAGGCATTCTCCTCACAGATTACTGTACTTTTTTGAGCAAAGTAAATACTATTTTATTATCTTTTCAGTATACCACAATGTGCAATCCTCATGTATGGTTCACTTGTTATTTTACCACTGATTGCTGTTATAACCATTTTATAATAATGTGTTTATACAACAACAATAAAATAGACTTATTTCAGAAGGTCAGTGATTACATTCGGTTATCAGTAGCTTGGCATTAAGTATGCAAATCCTAGTTTCATAACTGGCTATTCTATTTAGTCTTAATCCCATGTTTGATTTACCTTTCTTCATTATAAAAACAGTCAAACATAAGAATACTGGAAGTCAATTAATGAATTTTTGCAGGCTCTTTTTACAGATAATTTCATTATTTCTAAGTCTCTTATATTATTCAACACACCTGTACCTCAATGTGTTAAAAAGATTAAGCTTCCCTTGTTATGGTCTATCCTAGCAGTGGCCAGGAAAATAATAACTAGAAATTGGATTTCAGATACACCTCCTTAGTTCAATGAATTTAAAAATGTTATGAATATAATGTGCCATATGGAAATAAGCACAATTAGAATGAGAACAACTAGAAAAACATCATATTATATTGTATGGGATAATTTACAAAATTTGTTAAAAAAATTCTAATTTCAATAGCACGGTATTTTAGTTTAATTAATTGATCTGATTGTAGTGGATGTCTTTGTAAATACTTTAGTTGTTTTGTTGAATATTATAATAATACCTATTTTTAATTACTTGTATAAAATTGTTATGATATTTCTCTTATGTTAAAACAATAAACCTGTTTTGAAAAAAAAAAAAAACAGTCAAACACACAAACTGTTTGCAATTAACTTGAGATCAGGAGTCAATTAGTGACCATATTACTTTGTTTACCCTCTGCTAAAAGTCTAAATAAATAGACCAGTGACTTCTCACCTTGTACTGCAGTTTAGGTACTTTGTTCCCTGTCCACATCGTTGTCAAGCTCAAATTCCAGTACAGAATCTCACACAGCCCATTTTCATACTATGAAAACAGGTTTCTGACCTCCAGTAGTTTTCGGTTCCATATTTTTAATCTCTATAATTTTTTTCATCTCTCCTATCGATGGTTTGTCTTTGGTTTTCCATTTTTTAGTTACAGCTTTCATGGCCACTATCAATATTAAAGATGGCAAAGCTTTCACGTCTTTAGTATGTTACTTTACCCAAGCTCAGCAAAAACAAAAGTTATGTACTCACCATAACGATGCATCTGTGTTGTCCTTCCTCAACCAATTGGTCTTGGATCCAACTATGGCCACTTCTTTAGACTTAAGCTCCATAGCTCAAGCTCCTTCCCTTACCTATAATCCTTCTCCTTCACCTAAATCACCTTGGAACAAGCTTTCCCTCTTGTAAGCCTACCATCTTGCACCAAAAGATGGTACCAAGTAAAAATAAACTGTAAATTAAATCACATTTCAGTCAGAAAGAAAAAAGAGAGGGAGGCAGGTGCTCATTCCGCAAGTCAGACAGAAGTTACTTCTCAGGGCATACTAGCCCAAATGAAAAAGTCTCAAAGCAGGAAGGCACTGTAGGGAGGTTGAGGAACAACGAAAATAACACAGACTCATCATTATGGTGAGTACATAACTTTTGTATTTGATGTTGTCTTTTTTGTTCATTCCTCAGCCGATGGGACAGAGAAACCCTGGGTGGTCCTCAAGGAAGGATATTCTGGAGAACAGCAGAGCCAAATGCTGACCTATTCCTTGATAAAATGTCTAATTTCTAATTAGCAATAAAGGTATGAGCAATGAACCAAGTTGGAGCTATTGAAATGTCATCTATGGAAGCTCTGGACCAGAAGGTAGATGATTTGGCCACAGGTGTGGTGAAATGAGCTTTTCGTAGACTTAGGTAATGTCAGCCCTTTGGACCTAAAAGAAATGCAATCAGTGAGTCATCTGCTTAAGGTTATTCCTTGCCCAATTTAGCCTTAGGAAACAAACAACTGGTCAGATTTCCTGTAATCTTTGGTTCTATGGAGATAGAATTTAAGCTCTCCATGCATATCCAACATGTGTAACATGTATACTCCCTTGTAGGAAAATTTTGGAAAGAAAACAGAAAGTGCCTGGAGTTCTAGCTGATACACTTGCAACCAGAATAATGTTTTTCCATGACAGGATTTTAAGTTCATTTTGACAGGTTCAAAGGGGGGGGCAAAGCCTGAAGCAGCACTGTTAAATCCCGTGGAGGAGTAGACTCCTTAAAAGGTGGTTGAAGTAAAAAAGTACCTTTGAGAAAGGCCTTAAATAACTTTAGTGATGCCAAGGGAGAATTACTTTCACCTAAGTGAAAATTAGAAACGGCATCAATTTAGACCTTGACTGTAGAATAACTAAATTCACTATTAAAAATAGAAGCAAGGAAGTCAAAAATAGCTGGAACAGGTGCTGAGAATGGATCTAGTTTCCTCTGGAGAGCCCAAATGGAAAATCTTTTCCATTTGCTCTTATAAATCTTTCTAATTGAATCTTTCTGGGATGATGTGAGAATATGAAAAACCGGGGAAGAAAGCCTGGATTACCTAGCCATCACTGGAAGCAGAGAGACCCTATGGACAACTTGACGGTCTGAATATCCATGTGAGATATTCCAGATGGGTATGATAGAAGGTCCTGAAGAAGGATCCAACACCCAATGGAGGATGAACTAGACAACGCCACAGGAAGGGAAAAAAACACTTGTTGAAGCCAGATTAGGATGATGAGGATTTTTCTGCTCTTCTGCTAAAATGCTTTCTGAAAAAAACTTGGGAATGAAAGGAGTGGGGAGAAAAGGCATAAAAGATACTGGAGGGCCAATCGTGAAGCAGTGTATGTGTCTCTGTGACTCCCTCTCTGGAGGGATCAGGGCAAAATACCTGCTGCACTTGGAATTGAGGGGAGAAGCAAAGGGGATGCAGCATGGTCGGCCCCAATGACTAAACATAATTTCTACCAGTAACGGATTGACAGACCACTTCTGAGGGAGTAAGATGGACCTGCTCAGTTTGTCTGCCAGCACACCGGATTTCCCCGAAATATGCTTTTCCAGTAGAAAACAGTCAGAAAAGATTGCCCACTGCCACACTCTCACTCCTTCTTGACATAAGGTGTAGGATCAGGGTTCCCCATTTGCTGATGTACCAGATCACTATCATACTGTCTCTAACTGAACAGCAACCATCCCTAAAAGGAGAACATCTCAAAACTTCTGCAACTCAAATAGGACTGCTCTTACTTCTAGTACACTGATGTGAAGATTAGCCTCTACGTGAGACCAAGTGCCTTGGACCATCCTTCTTACCTCTGTCTTCTCCCACTGCTCTCTAAGTTCACTGGAGAGGTCCCATGGCCTGAATGGGGAAAAGCACTTTCTGTTTATAGTGCTACAATTTATTTTAGCAACACTTTTCAGTGTGTCCAACAGATCTCACCTCCTAGCTTTATGGCCCTAGAATAAGGAGGGTATGCCTTTATCCCACCACCCCAGTTGGGAGTCATCTGTAGTCACTGAGACCTTGGTTGTAGAAGGGATAAAACAGCATTCCTGAGAAACTTCTGCACATATCCATCAGGCTATGAGTTTTTGCAAACAATTGTAAGTCATATATCAGTGTGGTCAAAGGGTTGTGTCTTATCAACAACTGCACTGAAGGTGTCCATTGCAGTATCCTCATGTCAAATCTTGTTAGAAGTACCAAAACTATGGAAGATGCCATACATATGAGAAGCTGTAAAACTAGCCTGGCTGGAAGGGAAGGAAGAGAAATAATGGATGAATCCTGGCTCTGTACAGTGTTTAACTATGTCTGTGGTCACCATATCCAAACGAGCACCAATGAATTCCAAGACTTTAATGGGGAAGAGCTTAGACTTGACATAGTTCACTGTGATGCCCAGTTGAAGACATAGATGGAGCAAGTAGTCCCTGGCCTGAATCAGTAGAGACCTGGTGGGAATAGAGAGGAGCCAGTTGACGAGATAAGGAAAACACCAGAACCCTAGCAGTCTCAAGTCAGCTGCGATCACTGCCATGCGCTTGGTAAACACCTTGGGGGCTGTGGTGAGATCAAAGGGAAGCTCTCTGAGCTGACAGTGGCTGGCTCCCAGCTGGAAACATAATCATCACCTGCATTGCCTGTCTATTTTGATGTGATATTAAGCATCCTGAAGATCTAAATAGAACATCCAATTGTCCTTGTGCAAGAGCAGCAGAATGGACTGTATGGTGACCATCCAGAACTTTGAGTATTTCACAAACTGATTCAAACTGCTGAGATCCAAGGTTGGTCTTAGGTCCCCAGTTATCTTTGGCACTAAAAAGAATCTAGAGTAGGTTCCGGATCCTTGCTGGTCTGGGGGGCCATTTGGATGACTTTTTGCCACCAGCTTTTCTATTTCTACACCTGCTGCTTTCCTCTGACTGGATGGAACATAAGGAATGTTTTGGTATGCTGGGGAGGTGGAAGGGAAAATAGTATGTAATAATCTCTGGAAATTATATTGAACACTCAGGTACTTTTTGTGATGGTTGTTCAGGCTTCTTAGGTGCAGACATAAATGCTCCCATCAGTCTACAAAGTGCAGCAGTCGGGAAACTTCTCAGGGGTGTTAAAAGGGCTCCTCATAGAAACGACCCCAGAAGCCCTAATGTTGTGGGCCTCCTCTACCACAAGAGTGACATCTACCATTAGAATCCCCACTCTGCCACAGGGAGATCTGTCTCCACAGGAGCCCTGGGAAGATCCTTGTGTTTTTCAGTACCACATTTTCTACCTCCTTTCGGGTTACATGAAAAAATCCTCTTAGGAGTAGAAAAACATATCCCTATGGTAGACCGTGTCTTCCTATCTTGTTCTTTCCTGGACAGAGTTTCCTTTACCTTAGGCCAAACAACAGAGAGCGCTGATGAATGAAGTCTGCAAAGACACAAAAGCACATCAGGGCATGTCTTCTTACAGCAATTTCTGAACCAGTGCCTCTCAAAGTTCCCCCTGAGGCAAGAGAAATCAACCTCATGGAAGCAAAAATAACTAAAAAGTAGAATGAAAGGCACACCACGACAATCGAAGCAAACCATAAGCAAGTTCTAAATCTTTATTTGTCAGTAAGCGCTTTCACGTCTCATTTGACGCTTCTTCAGACTTTAAAATCAAACTCACAGAAATTCATTAAATAGTCTTAGTCAACTCATTCATTATCAGTGAGGACCAATAATATCACTGAATTAATTAACACAAATATCTATTCAAATTGCACCTAAAATCTAAAAATATGTCTAAAATCTAAAAATATGTATCTAAAAAACTTACACATTCACAACACTTATATAAATAACATACATATATAAAAAAGACATGTAAAAGGTGTATGAAAAACGTATGTAAAAAACATATAAAAAAAAAAAAATATATATATATATATTTGTCTATATATGTCTACTTAAGAACATATGAACAATAACTGTGAGAAAATATACTAAAAATAATAATTAGTAAGTATTAAGGGCTATTAATGTCTTAGGGGTCTATCCTTAAGGAAAGGCTTCAGAGAGACCCTATTATTCAAACCATGCCCATTGTCAGCTTGTAATTTGATTATCCACCTATTTTCTTCCTTCTCAGTAAAATTATTCACATTTCCCAGTCTCTCTGTGGTGTATATGAGTTCTAGGACTAAAAACTTAAACCTATGTGTGGTATCTTTCTGGAGTACATGTCTAGCAATGGCATTGGTTTCATTCTCCTTACTTATAGCGTAGATATGTTCCCTAATCCTTTCCCTTAACGTCCTATTGGTTTTGCCCACATAGAAATATCCACATTTTTGACAAACCCCTAAATATACAACATTCCTAGATGTGCAACTAGCATAGAAATCAAATTGATATGTAATATGAGTGTCTGGATGTTCAAACACATTAGTGCCTAGAATATATTGACATAGGTTACAATTATAACAGGGAAATGTACCTTTCTTAATAGAAATAGGTTTACTGGTCTCACTGCGTTCACAGCATAACAGCCTTTTTAGAGACTTAGTGTTTTTGTAGCTAAAACTCGGCTGCTGGCCTACTAATTTACTAATCCTTTCATCTAGTGTTAGGATACTCCAATTCTTCTTAATGACATTTGTTATCATCTTATTGTGATTGGTAAATGGAATGACAACTCTATTCTTCCTAATATTACTGCTCTTCTTATGGGTTGTCTCAATCTCTTTCGAGCGATTGTTCCTATTAATATAGGGGCATCCGTCAATTACTCGATCAACACGATGCAACATCTCCAGTTCTTTTTTGTGATATCCTCTTTCTGAAAGATCTCTCTGTATATCTTCTATGGCTGTACAATAAGTTTCATTTCTGCTGGTTAGTCTAGAACACCTTAATGCTTGTTTTTTTACTACATTCTTGTGTATATGGGGTGGATGCATATTGTCCCTGTGTAAAAACGCATTTCTTCTACAAGGTTTCCTATATATCACTGTGTGTACTGTATCCCCTTCCTTAGTCAATAGTCCATCTAAAAACTCAATAGAGTCTCTAGAGAATTTGCTCATAAGTGTGAGGAAACTAGTAGTACCACTGATATAGGTGATAAAATCTCTCAAGGTATCCAAATCACCTCCCCAAATGAGGAAGAGGTCATCCACAAATCTTTTATAATACTTAATAAAATGTGAAAAAAGTGTGTTTTCCTAAATATATGTGTATTCCCAGTATGCAAGAACCAAATTTGCATAGGAATTGGCGCATGGTGTACCCATCGCCACACCAGTTGTTTGTAGAAAATATTTGCCAGCAAATGTAAAGGCATTATTATTAAGAACCAGTTCTAATAACATAGTGATCATTATCACTTGCTCTCTGGAAATCCCTTTCTGTATCAAGTATAGCCTTAAATAGTCAATACCTATGTCATTAGGTATGCTGGTGAACAGGGACTTAACATCCATAGTTACAAGATAGTCAGTTTTGGTTAAATGCCTAGTAATGTTCAGTGGTGATAAGGTTTCAAGAAATTGTTGGGTATCCCTGAGGATAGATGGTGTTGACTCAACTACTGGTCTCAACTGCTTTTCTAAATAGATAATCATACTTTCCATTAGCCATCCTTTACCTGATACAATAGGTCTCAATGGAGGGTTTATAAGGTTCTTATGAATTTTCGGTAGACCTCCTGGGAAGATCCTTGTGTTTTTCAGTACCACATTTTTCTACCTCCTTTCGGGTTGCATGAAAAAATCCTCTTAGGAGTAGAAAAACATATCCCTATGGCAGACCGTGTCTTCCTATCTTGTTCTTTCCTGGACAGAGTTTCCTTTACCTTAGGCCAAACAACAGAGAGCGCTGATGAATGAAGTCTGCAAAGACACAAAAGCACATCAGGGCATGTCTTCTTACAGCAATTTCTGAACCAGTGGCTCTCAAAGTTCCCCCTGAGGCAAGAGAAATCAACCTCATGGAAGCATTCAATAGGGACTGGAGGGTGGCCAGTTGCAAAGAAACAGTCTTCTTGTCCTCTGCGCACATGAACCATGACACAGTATTGGAAAACTCCTTCATCGATTCCCTCAGAAATCTCATAACATGTGCCAAGTAGTTCAGCAATTTTAAGGTGAAGGTCAGTGATGCATAAACATGCTTCCCAAACCTGCCCATTGCCCTGGACTCTCTGTTCAGGGGATAGACAGATGAACTCCACTGAGCAAGTTCTTTCTTGGTGGCCGCTTCTAACATCATAGCATCCAGTGGGTGAACCTTGCTCCACTGGGCCCTGTCCTTTGGTACAACAATGTACTTATCTGGCCTCTCAGGAATAAGCTTTGTGACATCCAAATCCTTCCAACCCTGGTGGGAAACTAAGTCCACTATTTCCTCCACCCGAGGGACGACTGAAGATGTATCTGAGCAAGCTCTAAAAGCATAGAGAAAAATGGACTCCTCCTGGGAGGAGGGAAGGGGGGTTCTTAAAACAAACCACCTTTCTGTCTCAAAAGTACAAGTATTTTGTGAAAGAAGACATCCTCAAGAGGTGAACTGGGGAACCTCTCCACTTCATCAAAGTCGGTGCTCTCCTGTCAAAGACTCCTGTGGAGAATTTAAGTACCACCTTCTGCACGTATGCTTCCAGGGAGGCTCTCCAGTGGGAAGATCCAGGAATATCTTGGAAGTGTGAGCAGAATCCTGTAGGAGGACTGTCGACAGGCTTGACTGGACAGGATGAAAAGACTCAGAATCCAAAGTACAGTTGTGGAGGGGGGTGGGACCAAGTGTGTGGGAGGGGCAAGTATGTCTTGTCCACAGAGGTGGGAAAATCACTCTCCACCACCTCAAAGGCAGAGGCAATGGGGAAATCCAAAATCGACCTGATAGGAGCTGAAGCTACCTGCCCAGAACGGTTTTGACCATCCCCAAGATCCTGCCTCGATGTAGAGATCAGAGCCAAGCTGTCAAGTACAGAGGCTCCAAGGTAAAGTGATGGCTTTGAGAACATCGGAGTCAAGCCCAAACCGCCAAATCTGACTCCAATTCTACAGTTCTGAAATCCTTCCATCTCCGACAGGGTCAGAGCCATCTGGATCACAGAAGATGTCAGAGGATCCAACACAGACAAACTCTGGATTTTTTGTTTTGCAGAAAGAAAGAAGAGGAAAGAAGTAGCTACACAGAAATCCGCTAGGGAGACATAAGTAAGAAAAACTTATCTAATCTCCAATTCCACTTGAGCTACAAGTGACAATGTCAAAACACTGAATCAGGAAACCAGATCTGAGGTGATTTAGGTGAAGAAGGATTATGGCTAAAGAGAAGAGCTTGAGCTATGCAGCCAAAGTGTAATGAAGTGGACAGAGTCAGATCCAAGACCCACTGGTTGAGGAACAGATAAAAAAGACATCAAAGACACTGCTATACCGAAGTTAAATTCTCTTCCAAGTACATTTTTCTACTAAACCAACTCCTTTTATTCTCTGAATATGCTCCCTAGAAAGTATAGTTGTGTACACTTACCATAAATGTAGATGTTCGAGTGTATTCACTGTTGCAGTCATTACATTTGGGTAATCTGCTGGCAGGTTGCCCTCAGTCGGCCTGAATTCCAAAGACTTGGGTCCTGCGTCAGTTGCTGTCTTCTCTTCCATGACGTCAGGTCGTCAGGGGTATAAAACATGCAGCCGACGCCATTTTCTTTAGTTTTTCTTACCCCGATGTCAGGTGCCCCCAAAAAGATAGCAATATTATACATATATATATATATATATATATATATACATGCGTCAATATAAACTTTACCGTCATCTACAAGCAAATACACCACATAAGTTGTAGAAGATAGAGAAGGAAAGATACACTGTAGAATGACAGGGGGATTATGGGAGGGTAACCTGGACTGCAACAGTGAATATACTCAGACATCTACATTTATGGTAAGTGTACACAACTGTACTATGTTCTTCGTGTTTCACTGCTGCAGTCATTACATTTGGGTAGAATCCCAAAGCTATGGTTGGGAGGCTGGAGCTAAACAGCATTAGGTGTGGCTATAAGGCCCTGCAGCACTGCAGTGGCAAAGCCTGCCCTGGACTTAGAGAGGCAAATGGTAATGCTTTGTAAAGCTGTGAACAGAACTCCAAGAAGCAGCCTCTAGAATGTCTTTGGTTGGTACTCCTCTGAGAAAGGCTGCTGAAGTAGCTGCAGCTCTGGTGGAATGAAACCTAATGCCCTTGGGCAAAGGTTTACCATGGTGTAAGTAGCAGAAACAGATGCAGTGGCTTATCCACTTTGAAATTGTCTGCTTTGAGATAGCCTTTCCTTCTGATCCTGCAGCATATGACACTAGTAATTGCTCAGTTTTTCTTAGAGCTTTAGTCCTGCTCAAGTAGAATCTTAACTGTTTGTGTACGTCCAAGAAATGCAGAATTCTCTCCCCTTTGTTCTGTGGATTTGGATAAAAAGTTGACAGATGAATTGTTTGGTTAAGAGCCACAATGGAAACCACCTTAGACATAAAAGTAGGATTTGTCCTCAGAGACACCCTGTCTGGGTAAAATATGATAAAAGGATCTACAGCCATGGGGGCCTGAAGCTCTGAAACTCTTCTTGCTGAAGTAATTGCTAGCAGCAGAGCTGTCTTCCATGATAAGAACTTTATATCAGCGGTAGCGGCTGGTTCAAATGGAGGCAGGGTGAGCTTTTCCAACACATAATTGAGGTCCCATGCAGGTAATGGTGATCTTCTAGGAGGCCTTAGATTTTTGGCTCCTCTAATACACTGCTTTAGTAAAGGGTAAGAAAAGATTGGTGGCTCTGTATTGTAATGAGCCGAAATGGTAGAGGCATGGATTTTGATTGATGAGAAAGATAGGCCTTTGTCAAGCATCTCAGTTAAGTATTGTAATATCTGAGGAATATGTGGTTCTACTGTATCAGTTCCTTGTGCTTGATTCCAAGCACAGAATCTCTTCCATTTGTCAGCATAAGATTTTCTAGTACTAGGCCTTCTGGCTTCCAAAATGACATCCATCACAACTTTACTGAGAGGTGTCGTTTGTATGATTACATGATTAGCCATGCTGCCAGGTTCAGAGTCTGTAGTTGATTGTGCAGGATCTGATTGTTTTGCTTGGACAGTAGTTGTGGTCTTTGAGGCAAGGTCCAAGCTGGGTATTGAGTTCCTTAGGATTGGGTACCAGTATTGGCGGGGCCAGTCCGGGCAATTAATATCATCTTTGGCTTCTCTTGTCTGACTTTTAGGAGGACCTTGTGTAGATGAGGCAGAGGAGGAAAGGCGTAAACTGATAGGTTTTTCCAACTGAAGGATAGGGCGCCCACTTTCCATGCTTGTCTGTGATAAGTCCTTGTGCAGAATCTTTTCAATTGATAATTTTGAGGAGAGGCAAATAGGTCTACGTCTGGGCTCCCCCATTCCTTTGTTATCATGCTGAAGACATGTGGATTTAGTTTCCACTCGTGAGGATCCATAAGGTTTCTGCTTAAATCGTCTGCCAGAGTGTTTTGTTTTCCTGGCAGGAATTGAGCTTGAAGATGTATTTGGTAGGTCAAAGCTGTGTCCCACAGTGCCATGGCTAATCTGCAAAAGGGTATGAGTATGTGCCCCTTTGCTTGTTTATATACCACATGACTGTGGTGTTGTCCGTCTTTATCAGTAGTTGTCCTAGATGAAGTAAGTCCTTGAAGGCTGTTAGGGCATTTTGAACAGCTAACATCTCTTTCTGGTTGATATGTAGATGCATTTGTTTTGGTGCCCATATGCCCTGAATGCATCTTCCTGCCATGTGGCCCCCCAGGCATAATCTGATGAGTCTGTTGTTAAGGTTTGGCTGGCAGGAGGTAGAGTGAAGGGCCATCCCATGTTTTGGTGACAGGCCATTGCCCACCATAGAAACTCCTGTTGCAGGCAGGGAATGAGAGGAATCGTTTCCAGAATGTGTGAATGTTGCCTCCATAAACTTTTTAGATACCATTGAAGTTTCCTCATATGCAGTCTTGCATATGGAATTAGTACGATGCAGGATGCCATGAAGCCCAGAGCCTGCAGAATTTGTCTTGCAGAAGACCGGGTTTTTGTTGCCATCAGTTTGAAGTAAGTAGTCAGTTGCCTTTGTTTGTCTGGCGTGAGGTAAGCCATCTGGGCAGTTGTATTCAAGCTTGCACCCAGGAATGTTATCCTTTAAGAGGGTACCAGCTGTGATTTCTTTTTGTTTACTGTGTATCCTTGGCATGTTAGAAGCCTTTTCACAAACGACAGGTATCGAAGAAGAGTGTCCTTGTTCTCTGCTTGAATGAGACAGTCGTCCAAGTAAGGATATATTTGTATACTTCTTTGTCTGCAAAATGCAATTACTGGCGCCAGGCACTTTGTAAAGACCCTGGGCGCAGTAGATAAGCCAAAGGGCAGTGCAGAGAAATTGGTAATGCATTAAGCCAGCCTTGAATCTGAAGTATCTTCTGCATGACTGTCTTATTGGAACATGCAGGTATGCCTCTTTTAGGTCTAAAGTCACCAGCCAAGCATTCTTGCCCAGCATGGGCAGAAACTGCTGCAAAGTCAGCATTTTTAATTTTGAAATGTCCAGGTATGTGTTCAAAATCGATAAATCCAGTATTGGCTGCCAGGCCTCGTCCTTTCTGGGTACCAAGAACAGTCTTGAGTAAAAACCTTGTCCTTTTTCCTGTTCTGGTACTGTCTGAATGGCCCCCATATCCATGGGGGACGTAACCTGCTTTTGTGCCTCTGCCCACTGATTTTTTGGCAGATCTGGCCAACCATTTGCCATTGGCAGTGTGTGGAAATGGAATCTGTATCCCTGTGATACGATGTTTAGTACCCACTTGTCCTGGGTTATTAACTGCCAATTTTGAGCAAAAAATGCTAATTTTCCCCCTATGGGTGCTGCCAAAAGATAAGTGCTTGGTGTAGGCAGAGGGAAGTCATTGGGATTGCTTTCTGTAGGTTTGTGCTTTATCTCCTCTAGATTTGGAGGTGGATGTGCCCCACTGCTTTGACCTGTATGAGTCTTGCGCCTGGTATCTGGTACCCTTAGGGCGTCTGGATTTGCCCCTTTGAGCTATGTCTGACACAAGAAAGGACCAATTTTTTGTAGGCCAGTGTCTACTGAATCTTGGTGGCTGCACTTCTAAGAAGTCTTTAACAGTTTGCATAGACTTAGTTTTGTCTTCCATTTTCTTTAAAACCTCTTCTGCCTTAATACCAAACAGAGAATCAAGCTGTAAAGGTGCATCTGGCAATTTAACTTTAACATGATCAGGCAAATTTTGTTCCTTTAACCAGGCATGCCTCCTAATCACAGATCCAGTAACTGCGGCCCTGCAGGAGGCCTCTAAAGAATCAAAACCACATTGTAAAGTATGCTTTCCAACTTGTTCAGCTGCATGCAATAATTCTTGCAATTCTTTATTTTCTGCACATTCTGAAATAAACATCATTTTCTGTTTCAGCAATCCCATAACATGTTGTTGGTTCTTAAGCATATGAAATTGACAGTTTAAGGCCCTGACTGCCAAGGTCGCAGATGTATAAACCTTTTTTCCCCATCTGTCCAGTGCCCTTGGATCTCTGTCAGAGGGGGGTAGGATTTTTTGCTGTTGAGGCCTTAACTCCCTTTGAACCCTGTGAAATAGTTTCAGGATCAGCAGCAGGGTTTCTAAATAAAAATTTATGAGAGTTAGGGACCCTGTAATATCTGTCAGGCTTACTGGGAGCCAGAGGTAAGGAGTCAAGGGTCAAGCTTGACTCCGAAAACACATCATCCACAATGTCTAAAACAGGGGGAATGGCCAAAGGCTTGTGCTGAGGGAAGGAAGGAAATCCCTGAGACTCTTTTTTGATTCTGAGAAGTCTTGACTCTCCCAGTGAAAATGCTCCCTCAAAGTATGCAAGGTTTCACCAAATGAATAATCCTCAGGAGGAGATGCAAATGGAATAGACTCCTCAGCATCAGAATCCTCATAGGGAGGTAAAGATAATTCCTGATCAGAAGAGGAATCAGAAGAAATAGAAACCTGATCTGAAGATTCATAATCAGTGTCTTGACTAGGCCTCTTATCTGGAGGGGGATGGGTACCCCTGATCAAGGTAATAAGGTCTTCAGACATTTTGATAATCTGTTTTTTTAGGCATAGAGGCCTGTGCACGTGGCTCATGCGTCAGTTTTTTAGTTTTAGAAGTTGCTTTTGTCTTTGATTTTGCAGCTGTCGTCAGTTTGATATACAAATGTTGAGGTCTGAATACACCCTCAGAAGCCAGCTCCGGACCCATCCGAGGAAGATACATCCATCGGTCTAATACCTTGAGTATCTTGCGGCATGCCGGACTCCACATGGGTGTAGGTAGAGGCCTGCGACCCAAAGGTAGCGGGTATCAGGTGCTGCAAAAGCACCAAACTGAGTACCGGCGAATCAGAGACTGGTTTAGGAGAAGCTTCGACGTCAGTTTTGGATCTCGACTGCCTTTCTCTGTCCTTTTCTTTGCGTTTTTTATGTACTCCGGTAGTTGGACTGCTATCCGACGACATTTCTGGGTAGTTAAATCTGTTTCCAAAATACTTTGATGCAAAAATATACCGATGCTTAATAGTGCGTTAGTTAAATCTAGCACAATACCGACAGCCAGGCATGTTGTGATCACGGCCTAAGCAAGGAATACAGTATAAATGGAAATCCTTATGAGGTATTTGCTTCCCACAAGTAATACAATTATTAACTTTTTCTGACATCGGTAAAAAGCAAGAAAAAAGTTTCCCCAACGGGGTACTTAGCTTTAGTGAAGACTTCAGTTCTGAAACTCAAACTCGAATATTTCAGTAGTCGGCTGACCGGCACTTGCGAAATGCTTCTGCTTTGGGCACCACGTGGCAAGAAAGACTAAAGAAAATGGCGTCAGCTTCATGTTTTATACCCCTGACGACCTGACGTCATGGAAGAGAAGACAGCAACCAACGCAGGACCCAAGACTTTGGAATTCAGGCCGACTGAGGGAAACCTGCCAGCAGATTACCCAAATATAATGACTGCAACAGTGAAACACGAAGAACATCCTCTCTCTGAGCAGTTACATCTCCAACATATGCCTCTTTCTTGTCAGCAGAAAAGTACAGTTGTGTACACTTACCATAAATGTAGATGTTTGAGTGTATTCACTATTGCAGTCATTACATTTGGGTAATCTGCTGGCAGGTTGCCCTCAGTCAGCCTGATTAACAAAGTTTTGGGTCCTGCATCAGTTTCTGTCCCTTCTTCTATGACGTCAGGTCGTCAGGGGTATAAAACATGCAGCCAACGCCATTACATCAGTTTTCCTTGCCCCAGATGGCAGGTGCCCCCCTAATGGGGAGCAAATAAACACAAAAGTATACCTCCAACCAAAATCAAATACACCAAAAAGGCTTTTAAGCATAGTAAAAGAAAGTAGAGGTATAGCCAGAAAAAACTAGGGGGCTGGAGGAAGGGTAAACACGACTGCAACAGCGAATACACTCGAACATCTATATTTATGGTAAGTGTACACAACTGTACTATGTTCTTCGTGTTTCACTGTTGCAGTCATTACATTTGGGTAGATTCCCAAAGCTATGGTTGGGAGGAGGAGTTTATACAGCATTAGGGCCAGCTATAAGGCCCTGCAAGACAGCAGTGGCAAAACCAGCTCTGGATTTAGAGAAAATTGGTAAATGATAACGCCTGGTGAGAGTATGTAAAGAACTCCAGGTAGCAGCGTCTATGATATCCCTGGTAGGGACACCTCTGAGAAAGGCTGCAGAAGTAGATGCAGCCCTGGTGGAGTGAGATCTGAACCCCTGGAGGATAGTTTTTCCATGGTGCTTATAGCAGAAATGAATGCAATGGCTTATCCAGTTAGAAATGGTTTGTTTTGAAATAGCCTTCCCCTCGGCCGCTGCAGCAAATGCTACCAGCAATTGTTCAGATTTTCTTCGAGATTTAGTCATGTCCAAGTAGAATCTAAGTTGTCTGTGCACAACCAAGGAATGCAGAATCCGTTCCCCCTTGTTCTGTGGATTGGGAAAGAAGGCTGGCAAATAAATGGACTGATTAAGAGCCACACTGGAAACCACCTTGGGCATAAAGGATGGATTGGTCCTGAGAGATATCCTTTCTGCATGAAAGATAATGAAAGGCTCCACTGCCATAAGGGCCTGTAATTCAGATATCCTTCGAGCTGAAGTGATTGCAAAAAGGAAGGCTGTTTTCCAAGAAAGAAATTTTAAGTCTGCAGTAGCAGCTGGCTCGAAAGGAGGTAGAGTGCGTTTCTCCAAAACAAAGTTAAGGTCCCAGGCAGGGGTAGGAGCTCTCCTGGGTGGTCTCAAGTTTTTTGCCCCTCTGAGATACTGTTTGAGCAGAGGATGAGAGAAGAGGGGTGGGTCTGTGTTATAGTGAGCTGAAATAGCGGAGGCGTGGATTTTAATAGAGGAAAAAGACAGGCCCTTGTGAAGCATCTCAGTTAAGTATTGCAAAATCTGAGGTAAATTGGGCGCTGCTGTGCTCATTCCTAAAGACTGGTTCCAGGCACAGAATCTTTTCCATTTGTCAGCATAAGATTTTATAGTACTAGGTCTCCTTGCTTCCAAGATGACATCCATCACAGGTTTGCTGAGGGATGATAAGGATGAATTTAAGTGATTAGCCAGGCTGCAAGGTTCAAAGTTGGAAGCTGAGGGTGCAGAATTTGGTTCTCCTGCTGAGACAGCAGGAAAGGGGTCTGATGCAGGTGCCATGGAGATATTTGTGAGACACTGCGCAGAAGGGGGTATCAGTGTTGACGCGGCCAGTCTGGAGAAATTAAAATCATCCTTGGTTTGTCCTGTTTGACTTTTAGTAGAACTTTGGAGAGCAGAGGCAAAGGGAGGAAAGGCGTAGACTGATAGGTTTTTCCAGCTAAAGGACAGAGCATCCACTTTCCAGGCTTGTTTGTGAGGAGTCCTTGTGCAAAACTTGTCCATCTGGTAGTTCTGGGGGGAGGCAAATAGATCTATGTCTGGGCTCCCCCATTCGCTTGTCAACATGTTGAAAATCCGTGGTTCCACTTTCCACTCGTGTGAGTCCATGAGGTTTCTGCTTAGTCTGTCTGCCAGTGTATTCAATTTTCCTGGCAGGAATTGAGCTTGTAGGTGCACTTGGTAGCTCAAGGCTGTGTTCCACAAATGCCATGGCTAGTCTGCAGAGGGGGTAGGAATGTGTACCCCCCTGCTTGTTTATGTACCACATAACCATGGTGTTGTCCGTCTTTACCATTAGTTGTCCTGGAAAAATGTAGTCCTTGAAGGCTGTCAGAGCATTCTTTACAGCTAACATTTCTTTTCGATTGATATGTAGGTGCATTTGATTTGGGTTCCATTTGCCCTGAATGCACTTCCCTGTCAGATGACCCCCCCCCCCCATGCATAGTCTGATGCATATGAAGTTAGGGTTTGGGCGGCAGGGGGTAGTGTGAATGGTAGTCCCTTGTTTTGGTGGCAGGCCTCTGCCCACCATAGGAACTCCAGGCGTAGGCAAGGTATGATAGGAATCATTGTTTCCAGGCTGTGACAATGTTGACCCACAGACGTTTTAGATACCACTGTAGTTTCCTCATATGCAGTCTTGCATATGGAATTAGAAGAATGTAGGAGGCCATGAACCCCAAGGCTTGCAGTATTTGTCTTGCAGATAGCAGGGTTTTTGTGGCCACTTGTTTGAAGTAAGTTACCAAATGAATTTGCTTCTCTGGCATGAGGAAAGCCATCTGGGCAGTTGTATTCAAGCTTGCACCCAGCAATGTAATCTGTTGACAGGATACCATTTGTGATTTCTTTTCGTTTATGGTGTACACCAGACAAGTTAGAACCCTTTTTACAAAAGCCAGATGATTTAAAAGTATGCCCTGGTTTTCTGCCTGAATTAGACAATCGTCCCATGTATTGATATATTTGAATATTTCTTTGCCTGCAAAATGCAATCACTGGAGCTAGGCACTTTCTGAATACCCTGGGCGCAGTAGACAAGCCAAAGGGCAGTGCACAGAACTGATAATGCAAGTAGCCTGCTTTGAAGTGTAGGTATCTTCTGCAAGATTCCCTGACTGGGATGTGCAGGTATGCTTCTTTTAAATCTAGAGTTGCCAACCAGGCGTCTTTGCCTAGCATAGGAAGTAACTGGTGAAGAGTCAGCATCTTAAATTTTGGAATCTCCAGAAAGGTGTTTAGAGTAGATAGGTCAGGATTGGATGCCATGATTTGTCTTTTCTGGGTACCAGAAAAAGCCTGGAATAGAAACCTTGCCCCTTTTCCTCTTCTGGTACCAGTTGAATAGCCCACATGCTTAAGAGGGAAAGTACTTGTTTTTGAGCCTCTGCCCACTGATTTGGAGGCAGGTCTGGCCACCCATTTGGTGTTGGCAATGTGTGGAAATAAGAAGTTATGTACCTACCATAACGTTCCATGTTAGTTGTCTTCTCTCGCCTTCTTTCTTGCTTGATGGGATCGGAGCCGATCCCTCGGCTCCGACTCGGCACTTGCTAAGCTCGAGAGTCACTTTTACCAGCTCGAGGCAGCCCCATATCCCATGATGCAAGGCGGTAAGTACCCAGATCTCATTTGCTGACAAAGGGCAATAGCACCAAGCATAAAATACTTCCCAAAGGAAAAAAGAAAACTTACAGATGGAAGAAGGACCAGGTCTGAATGGTCTTCAGCATAACAGTTTCTTATAACAAGGTCTGTCCAGGCCAGGGGAAGGAGGGAGGGTCAAGAAAGAAGGCGAGAAGACAACTAACATGGAGCGTTATGGTAGGTACATAACTTCTTAATGTTAAGTTGTCAATCTCGCCTTCATTCTTGCTTGATGGGACCGTCCTAGCACCTCTATCCTGGGTGGCTCAATGGAACAAACTCTTGAGGACTGTAGAGCCAAAACTGGCTCTGTCCCTGGAGGCCAAGTCCAATTTGTAATGGGAAACAAAAGTGTGAGGAGTAGCCCAAGTGGCGCTGCACAAATAGTGTCCAAAGGAAGTCTAGCTTGAAAAGCTGTAGAAGTAGCTAAGCTCCTAGTTGAATGTGCTTTAGGTTTTGAGCACAGCTGTTTTCCCCTGAGTATAAATTTCAGAGATGACCGAAGAAAGCCATCTGGACAAGGTCACTTTAGAAACAGGAAGGCCTTTTTTATTATCCGCATAGGAAACAAAAAGTTGATCAGATTTTCTAAATTTTTTTGTTCTGTCCAAATAATATTTAAGTTGACGGTGGACATCAAGATAATGTAGCTTTTGTTCAGCTCTATCTGAATAGTTAGGGAAAAATACAGGGAGATCAATGGATTGATTCAAATTGTTCTTTGAAGCGACCTTAGGTAAAAAGGTTGGGTTAGTTCTCAAAGATACTCTGTCTTTGTGAAAAACCAAATAGGGGGGTCGAACCGAAAGAGCATGAAGTTCAGACACCCTCCTGGCAGATGTAATAGCCACTAGGAATAAAGTTTTCCAAGAAAGATATTTCAGGGAACAAGAAACAGCTGGCTCGAAGAGAAGAAGAATCAAGGATGTCAGCACTAAATTTAGATCCCACTGAGGAGGAGGATTCCTGATTGGAGGCTTTAGTAGGAAAATTCCTTTCAAGAAGGCCCTGCAGAGCCTATGGGACATAATATTATGATCTGCTATCCCGACATGAAAATTGGAAATAGCAGCCAATTGAACTCTGACTGTGGAAGAAGAGGAGCCTGCATGAAAAATCTCTGCTAAGAAGTCCAGGACTGCCTGAACAGGGGCAGTAAAAGGATCAATATTCTGGGCCTTAGCCCAATAAGAGAAACGTTTCCATTTGCTTGTATAAATCCTCCTGGTAGAGGATTTTAGCGAAGCTACTATGATGTCTCTAACTGGGTTAGAGATCAAAGGAAGCCTGGCTAAGGAAGGAAGTGGAGCAACCATGCTGTGAGGTTGAGAGAAGGGATTGACTGGTGCAGCTGACCCGATTGGTGAATCAGAAGATCTGGCACTGGGTCCAGATGCCACGGCTGCACCAAAAGGTGATGATGGAGGAACGGAACCAAACTTGTCGAGGCCAGTAAGAGGCAATGAGAATCAATTTGGCTCTCAAAACGGTAGCTTTCTGGATCACCTGAGGGATCAGAGGAAATGGAGGGAAGGCATAAAGAAGTCCCTGGGGCCAATCCTGGGTCAGAGCGTCTCTTGGGGATGGCCTGATAGAGGGAAGAGGCTGAAGAAGTCTGGGCATTTGCTGTTTTGGGGAGTAGCAAAAAGATCGCAACATGGACGACCCCATTCCAGAAAAATCTCTTCCGCTATAGATTGCTTGAGAGACCACTCGTGAGGCATGAGAATAGCTCTGCTCAATCTGTCCGCTACAATGTTGGTTTTCCCAGGGATATGCGTTGCTACCAGAAACCGATGACAGGAGATCGCCCATTGCCATAGTCTGAGCTTCTCGACACAAGGGGTAGGACTTGGTTCCGCCCTGTTTGTTGATATACCAAACTACAGACATGTTGTCTGTGTGGACTGCAATTGTCCCTACGGGAAGAAAGTCGTTGAGGGCTTGCAACGTTAAAAGCACTGCTCTCATCTCCAGGACATTTATGTGCAGATGGTACTCGAACGGCTGCCACGTCCCATGAACCATCCTGCCCTGATAATGACCCCCCCCACCCGATCAGGGAGGCATCCGTGGTGACAGTGGCTATCGGGGATGGGGGTACAAAGTACCTGCCTTGGTGAACCTGAGGCGATGTGATCCACCAAGCAAGATGCTCTTTGCATGTCTGTGTCACCAGAATCTGGTGACGCATTGGAAGTTGCTGGTATGACCATTGTGTGAACAGCATCCACTGAAGAAGGCGCATGTAGAATCGAGCCAGGGAAGAAGAGTAATGGCCGCAGCCATGAGACCTAATACCTTTAGAACCATTCTGGCCTGTACTTTCTTGCTGGCCAGAATGATCCTGACATGACTCTGAATGTCTGAAACTCTTTGATCTGTAAGGGTAGCTGACATCCGAACAGTGTTTAAGTTTGCGCCTATGAAGGTAATAGACTGGCAGGGCGATAAGGATGACTTTTCGAAGTTGATTGAGATGCCCAAATGAGAACAAAGGTCTATTGTGTAATCCCTGGCTTGTATAAGCTGATGCCTGGTGGTGGCTGACAAGAGCCAGTCGTCGAGATACGGAAACACCTGGAATCCTTGACGTCTCAGGTGAGCCGTGACCACTGCCATGCATTTGGTGAACACTCTGGGGGCTGTAGTGAGACCAAAGGGCAGGGCTCTGAACTGGAAATGACTGGACCCCAGCCGAAAGCGGAGAAATCTCCTGGAGCGTCTGTGAATTTTGATGTGATAGTACGCATCCTGAAGATCTATTGAGCACATCCAGTTGTCCTTCTGTAAGAAGGGCAGAATTGACTGAAGAGTGACCATTCGGAATCTTGTCTTCCTGACAGACTTGTTGAGTCTGCTGAGATACGATATTGGTCTCCAGTCTCCCGTCTTTTTGGGGACCAAAAAGAACCTTGAGTAGATTCCGGGCTCTGAATGGTCTATTGTAACTGGCTGAATGGCCCTTTTTTGCAGTAGTTTTGAGACTTCTAACTTTGCAACCTCCCTTAGACCGGGTGGTACGTCTGGAAGGGAACTTGAGGGGAAGGGACTTTCCTCGAAAGGAATTATGTAACCCTTGGATATGATCGACTGTACCCATCTGTCTTGAGTGAGGGAATGCCAGGCTTCTGGGTACAGTGATAATCTTCCCCCGACTGCCTCCAAGGAGGGACAGCCGGGCAACACCTCAGGGATGCTGAAAGGGCTTGTCAGAGAGAGGCTCCCTGTTTCCCTGGTTTTTCGGACCCCCTCTGCCTCTAGAGCGGCGTCTGTTGTTGTTACCCCCTCTGCCTCTAGGGGTAAACTGACCACGTGAATCCGGCGTGACTCCTTGGGATTTACGGAACCACATTTTCCCACCTTTCTGTCCTTTGGGATAAGGTCTAGAAGGGGTGGAAAAACGGACTCCAACAGCAGAAAGAGTCTTGCCGTCCTGTTCGCACCTGGTCAAGGTTTCCTTCACCTGAGGGCCAAACAAAGCTGACCCATCAAAGGGAGAATTTGTGAAGGACGCCTTAAAGGGATCCGCAAAATCACATAGCCGCATCCAGGCTTGGCGTCTAAGAGCCACACCTGTGCCTGCGGCTCTACTCGCTCCATCCGCAGCATAAGATATTAGCCGCATGGAGGAGTTTGCAATGGAATTGAGGGTTCCTAGCTGCGAAGCAATTTTTCTTGAGCCCCTGCAGCTGTAGGATCCTGAACTACTTCACCCAGCTCCTTAAGGATATCCCTCTGGAGTCTGGTGAAGTGACATAGGTAATTCAGCGAACGCATAGCAAAGGTCGCTGAGGAAAACATCCGCTTACCGTACCTATCCATGGTCCTAGAGTCCTTATTAGGAGGATGGACGGCACGGAAGGATCTGCAAGTTCCTTTTGGTGGCCGCAGCCACCACCATGGCATCAGCGGGACACCCTTAGTGAGGAATTGCTTGTCACACGGGGCAGTGATAAATTTTGAAGGCCTCCTAGGGACTGGCTCTACAGAGTCAGGAGCTGCCCACGCCTTTCGTGCAATAACCTGCATAAGGAGGTCGATAGGCGCAGACACCCACGAGCTGGAGGGCCCAGATCCAAACGCCTCTAGGTATACTGACTCATCCTCAGACGGATTGTTGGTGCGCCAGTTTCCCTCTGTTTCAGGAGTTCTAGGATGTCTGAGAAGGAGACATCCTCAGAGGGGGATCTAGGGGATCCCTCTGACTCATCAAAGTCAGTATCCGAAGTGACAGACTCGGGGGAGTCTATATGCTTCCTCTTACAAGTCCTCTTCCTAGGAGGATCTCCCGAAACATCAGGAGAATCCTCGGAAGAGGGGGAAATTCCCAATGGGGAAACCTGAGGCGGAGGATCTCTGGGTCCTATAGCAAGAGAAGTGGCAGAGATGTCAACAGGTACTATAGAGGGAGGAGCTACGGGAACAGACTGCTGACTGATACCAGTGGCCAGTACACTCTTCTTCACCTCGAATGCTCCCCTTCCAGGCAGGTCCGAGAGAACCCGCTCCGAAGAGCTAGGAACTCCAGGGACCACCGAAAGGGAAGCCTCCGAGGCAGATGTCGGAGCCGAGCTCACCAAGGCCGAGGCTCCAAGGGGAAGAGCGGGTTCGGACAAGGGTCCGATGCCACTCACCCCCTCGGAGGAGACCATGGAAGCCCGACCACCGAATCCCTCTAAGGAAGGTCTCGAAGAGGAGATAAGAGTAGAGGATGAAGGAACAGAAGGGGTATCCGTCCTCCAGCCGTAGCAGTAACCATTCCGAAGACTCCAACTCCAAGCTCTGGGGTAGAGTTGAAGGAGGAACTGTAACGGGTGTGCACCAACAGTCGCCTGTTGAGACGGACTATGTAACATTTGGGCCAGTACCTGTGACTTAAGTAATCTACTGACCACTCTCTCTAGGTCATGATCTGACAGTCTGGATGACCTTGAAGATCGGCTCCGATGGCTCCGTTCCGAAAGAAGAGGTGAAGCCGGAGCCGAAAGTATCGGCTCCAAGGAAGGAGACCTCGATCTCTTCCTGGAATGAGCCATCGGAGCCGATACTATAGATCCTGTCGGAGCCGACTTCTCGGAGCTGACAGGAAGCCTCGATGTATCGGCTCCAGCCGGAGCCGATACAGCCACCAAATTAACGGTGTCGGAGCCGATCGGAGCCGACACCGATGCCTGTGCCACATGGGTGTGGGAACCGATCGGAGCCGACACCGAAGTGGTCGATACAGATTCGGCACCGATAGCCATCGGTGCCGAAGGCTTTGTTAAGCCAGAATCGGCTCCAGCCCGAGCCGATCTCGACTCCGAACGAGTCGGAGCCGAGGCCGCAGGCTTAGACACAGAAGCCTGGGCCTTGGAAGATTTAACTGATTTAGATGGAGCCGACTTAGCCGGAGAGCCCTCCGGCTTAAGAAGGCCCCTAAGGATCAGTTTGTTGCGTCTTTCCTGCAGGACTCTCTGGCTGAAGGAATGACAAATAGCACAGGAGTCCTGCAGGTGAAGAGGCCCCAGGCAATACAGGCAAGAAGTGTGACCGTCTGTCAGAGACATCTTCTGACAGCACGAGTCACACTTCTTAAAACCTGAGACCCTCTCCTTTGACATGGTGCTTAACACAAACACACACACACACTAGTCAAAAATTAACTTAAATAAAATACCAAAAGGTATTTGTATAAAAACACACACACCCTAACAGGGAGGGGATGGGATGGGTAAAGTTTGACTAAAATAAATTAGAAAAGACAGGGATTTTCTGTCACAAAATGTAAATAATTAACTAATAACTAATAATTAAGGGTTTTTTAAGAAAAAGGGGCTTAAATATTCAAAAAGTGAATCACTTACCAGGAGCTGGTAAAAGGAGGACCTCATAAGCGAAGCGGCAAACGAGATCTGGGTACTTACCGCCTTGCATCATGGGATATGGGGCTGCCTCGAGCTGGTAAAAGTGACTCTCGAGCTTAGCAAGTGCCGAGTCGGAGCCGAGGGATCGGCTCCGAACCCATCAAGCAAGAATGAAGGCGAGATTGACAACTTAACATTGAAATCTGTATCCCTGGGACACTACATTTAAAACCCATTTGTCCTGGGTTATGAGTTCCCAGTTCTTTGCATGAAGAGCAATCTTTCCCCCCAAAGGGGTGGTTAAAAGATAAGTGCTTGGGAATTTTCAAAGGAAGTCAGTGAGACTGTTTACCATAGGGGGCTGTCTTGTTATTTCCAGATTTGGAAGTGGAGGCCCCCCACTGCTTAGTTCTGAGAGTCCCCTGGGACTGAAACCTGGGTTTTTTGCTGTGTCTGGGTTTGGCTTGAGAGGATCTGGAAGGGGCTGGAAAGGACCAATTCTTAGTAGGCCAGTGCCTACTAAATCTTGGAGGTTGCACTTGTAAAAAATCTTTAACAGTTTGCATAGATTTAGCTTTATCTTCCATCTTTTTAAGAACTTCTTCAGCCTTATTGCCAAACAGGCGGTCCTGATTTAAAGGAGCATCCAACAATTTAGCTATAACATGATCAGGCAAAAATTGCTTCTTAAGCCCAGCATGCCTTCTAAGCACAGACCCAGTAACAGCAGCCCTGCAAGAGGCCTCTAAAAAATCAAAACCACATTGCAAAGTATGTTTTCCAACTTGTTCAGCAGAATGCATTAAATCCTGTAAATCTTTATTTTCCACATAGTCAGGAATCAACATTTTTTTTCTGTTTAAGCAGTCCAATAATATGCTGTTGATATTTTAACATATGAAATTGGCAGTTTAAAGCTCTGATTGCCAAGGTTGCAGAAGTATAAACCTTTTTACCCCATCTATCCAGCGCCCTGGAGTCTCTATCAGAAGGAGTAGGATTTTTAGTAGTAGAAGCCTTAATGCCCTTGGGCCCCTGAGAAATGGTTTCTGGATCTGCAACAGGATTTTTGAAAAGGAACTTGTGGGACTCAGGAACCCTGTAGTATCTGTCAGGTTTACTAGGAGCCAGAGGCAGGGAATCAGAAGCCAAACTGGATTCCGAGAACACATCATCAACAATGTCTAGTACAGGAGGTATAGCCAAAGGCCTACGCTGAGGTAGAAGAAGGAAATCCCTAAGCCACTTTTTTGAATCAGAAAATTCCTGGCTTTCCCCGTGGAAATGCTCCCTTAAAGTATGTAAGGTTTCCCCAAAAGAAAAATCCCCAGGAGGAGAAGGAGAGGGAATGGAATCCTCTGCATCAGAATCCTCATAAGTAGGTATGGACAAATCCAGGTCATTAGAAGAGTCAGAAGAAACGGAATCCTGATCAGAAGATTCATAATCAAGCTCAGGCCTAGGCCTCTTGGGGGGGGGGGGGGGGTTTGACTACCCCTAATTAGAGTAATTAAATCTTCAGCCATTTTTATCATTTGTTTTTTAGGCATAGGGTCTTGAACATGTGGCCTGGACGTCGTTTTTTTAGACATGGATCGAGATTTAGGCCTTAGTAATGAAGGCGGTGTCGATTTAATACGTGTCTGTAGGCCTGAAAACACCCTCAGAAGCCAGTGCCTGCACAGCGGCTCCAGACCCATCCAAGGTAGAACACGAAAATAAACAGAAAAAATAAGTCCACGGTACTTGAAGCACACACTTTATTGTATAAAATCCAATACTCCGTAAGTGCTTTCATTTAAGCTATGTGGGTCAAGGTCCGTTTATTTTCGTGTTCTATAGTTTGCTTTTCTTGTTCGTTTCCATCCAAGGTAGAGACATCTGTTGGTTCCATAGGTGAAGTATTTCGCGGCACACCGGACTCTGAATGGGTCTCAGTAGAGGCCTGTGAATCAGAAGTAGCAGGTATCAGGGGATGCGAAAGCACCTCACTGAGTACCGGCGAACTGGCGACTGGCTTAGAAGTGCCGTCGGCAGTTTTGGACCTCAGCGGCCTGTCTCTGTCTTTATCTTTGCATTTTTTCGGAATCCTGGTAGTTGGATAGCTAACTAACAACATTTCTGGATAATTAAACCGAGAACCGAAATATTTAGAGGCAAAAATGTACCGATGACAGATAATGTGCTGATTAAATAAAGCACAAAACCGACAGCAAGGTACGTCGTGGTCAGGGCCTAGGCAAGGAATACAGTACGAATTAAAATCTTTATGAGGTATTTGCTTTCCACAAGTAATGCAATTATTAACTTTTACTGACATCGGTAAGAAGCAAGAAAAAGTTTCCCCAATGGGGTAATTAGCTTTAAGTTGAAGACTGAAAGAACTCCAGCTCTATTCAGTCTCATACCGCTTGCTCAGAGGTGACCTGTGCCTGACATATAAGGCCATGTCAAACCCAGATTTGATGAATATGCTTCACCTCAAAAAATCTAGATCCCTCAGAACCACAAGGGCGGGAGACTTAAACCTTGACACGGTTATAAATAGAACGTGCTGGAGGGACAGATTCATCACCCAGAGACTCCCTATGCTGTGGAACAAAATCCCGGTACATGTGAGGCAGAGCACCTCTCTGGTCTTGTTCAAGAGGAATCTTGACCAATGGATGGGAGATTGCAGATATACCCCAGGGATTACTTCAGCGTCACTGCTTGACAGAGGCACAGCAAAATGATAGGCATAGTTTTTATTCAAACTAAAGGGGTGGCGAAAGCCACATAACTATGGGCTAGGCTTATAAATGCCCTTGGGCAGATAGCCTAGTATGAACCTATGAACCTATGAACTTCGGTTCTGAAACTCGAAAATGACAATTTCAGGAGTCAGCCGACTGGCACTTGCGAAATGCTTCTGCTTCGGGCACCGCACGGCAAGAAAGACTGATGTAATGGCATCAGCTGCATGTTTTATACCCCTGATGACCTGACGTCATGGAAGAAGGGACAGCAACCGATGCAGGACCCAAGACTTTGTTAATCAGGCCGACTGAGGGGAACCTACCAGCAGATTACCCAAATGTAATGACTGCAACAGTGAAACACGAAGAACATCATTTTTTTTTTCAAACCTTAAAGTGATACTGAAATAGTTGGGTAAATATGTCCATGGAAAAGTTCTAACAATTAAGACATATTTCTCTCCACCTCTCATAAATAATGTATCTTTATTTAATCATTCACTCCATGCTATATTTTTACCTTTGTATGCCTTCTACACTCTATTACTCTTTTCTTTTCTACCACTTCTGATCTAGTCTCATTATGAAATCTGTGGCGTAAAAAATTAACCTCTGCAAATCTTCCTTAAGTTCTGATATTATACCTGTAAATGGAATCTGATCGGAGTTCAATAACCCAAAATCTTGTCTAGCATCATCCCATTTTATTAACTCCTCCTTTTAATATCTGTTCTCAAAATCCCAGCTTTGTTCTCCTTCTCAAAATGCCCATGACACTATCGTCAGTGCATTTTTTATTACTACATATAGTACAACCTATTGACACTATTCTACTTGTCATTAATTCTGAAATTCAATGCTCTAAACTCAAAGTTAACTCAAATAACTATATCATAATTGTTGGTATATACATTTCTCCAGGCAATAATCATAATACAACTGAAGACATCTTTCGCTGGGCTTTTCTATCCTTCCCCCCAAGAAACTATAATTATGGGTGACCTCAACACTGATTGGCTATCTTAGAACTCTGTTACCCCTACTAACTTCATTAATTTACATGGTTTCTCTCAAGTCAGTTAGTCTCCTACTAGAATTGACAAAGCCACAAAAAGGGAATCAATTCTTGATTCAATACTTACAAACAAACCCTGCCCTGCCTTCCAGTGTGGTTGTCTCCCTGATGGCATTATTGACCATCTTCCCACCTATTTAATCAGACACCATTTTAATCTCACCAGACAATCCTGCTTCCAACTAGTCCACAATAAAAAGCATTTTAATTCTCAAACCTTCCTAGCGCTTCTTAATCACTGTGACTGGTCCCCTCTTAAAACTCTTCCCCATGACTCTGCAGTTGACTATTTTAATAACACCTTTCTTGAAGCTCTAAATACACTAGTTCCCTGCAGAACTGCAAGAACAAAATCCCACTATACACCCTGGTTGTCCAAAGACAGTAAAAAATTATTAAAACTAAGGGACAAATCCTGGTCTCTCTAGGTTACCACCAAAGATCAAGCTAATCTCTTTACTTACAAACAACTATGCAATAAATCTAAATCACAAATCAAGCTTGATAAAAAATCCTACTTTACTACCACACAACAAAACTGTAGTAATCCCAAGAAATTCTGGTCCTCTATAAAATAAACTCCTTCAACCTGGTAATACAGCCTCCTCTATCCCCTCTATATCCTCTGCTACTGACAGCACTGCTTCTTAATTTAACTCTTTCTTCATTAACTCCATACTTTCACTTACTAACTCATTTAACAATTCACCTTCCATGCCTACTTTAATCAACAATTCTAATGACTCCTTTTCTTTTAAACTTGTACAAACCTACTGTAAAAAAAAAAAAAAAAAAAAAAAGAAACCTCTCTAAACTGAAACCTAATATCCTTGCTGCTGATAATCTACCTACTGAATTCTCAAACAGCTGCCCTGTCTATTGCATACCCTGCAACTATCTTGACTAAACTTTCTATCTCAGAAAGGTATATACCCATAAGGTGGAAAACATCTTGCGTTCTTCCCTTACACAAAGGAGGTACCTCTACTGAGTTTTCTAACTTCCAACCCATTTCTATCTTACCTCCCTTCCTCTAAAATTCTATAAAAGTGTATCCACATGCAATTATTAAACTGTTATCCGACAATCACTTATCTAACAAACAACATGGGTTACGCCCTCACCATAGCACCACTAACAATACCATAAATCAATACAGAAATAACAGACAATTTGTTTCCACTGTCTTAGATCTATTTAAAGCTTTCAATACTGTTCCTCACCATAAACTCCTTGATGAACTAGCATTTCTGAATCTCAGCTCCTCTGCTCTAGCCTGGTTTCATAGCTACCTGTCTTGCCATCAGCAAGCTGTCAAATGGCAACAGGAACACTCTTCACTCTGTCACCTTTGGTGTTCCACAAGGTTCTATCCTTGGTCCCCTCCTTTTCAGTATATTTACTGACTTCAGTCTTCAATCCCTTTAGCCTCTATAGTCCAATAGGCAGATGATCCAACTTTAATATGTTCGGTTCCTTCCCTCCGGAATCCTTACTGTCCATTGAATCTTGGCTATCTAAATCTCATCTTATACATAATCCTTCTAAAAAACTTATGCTGTTTCACCCCACCTAAATCTCATGATAATAGCCTAAAATTTCACAATCACCTAGCACAGACCATCAAAAAAACTGATATTAGACTATGTTTTCTTTACACAATTAAGACTTTCCTTACAAATACCACAAGACAAGACATAGCCAGAACTCATCTTCGCTCTTTACATCTATATGCACCCCCACCCCCATCTTTACAAACCTAAGTAAGACAAGTTTAAAAAACTGGAGACCTTTTACAATAATATTGCTAGATTTGCTACCAATTCTTCACACCGAACACATCACTGCTTTGCCTTACAGCAACTGAATTGGCTTGAATTACCCCATCAACTAATATACACTCAACTCTTTTTTTACACATAACTTGTATACCAACCTGATAAAATTCCTGCCCTTCGTCTCATGGTTCAGCCTTACAATAACAACAAGAACCTCCGATCCTCCTCCAAATCTCTTCTTCATGTCACTAAATCCCTCAATATAGCTGGCGACTCCCTTTATTCAAACTACATTGCCAAAAAATGGATTTCTATCCCCCACTCCATTTAACTACACCCAACACTTCTTATTTCAAAAAAATGATGAAAGATTACCTAGGCAGCAAATTCATCTGCTCATGTACTAGTCCTGGCTGAAAACTTCTTCTGACTCTGCCTTCTATCTCAACTTCCTTTTTACTTTTTCTTCCTTTGTATACCCTGAATTCTTACTCTCTCCATCTCTTTCCCTTCTATTCCTTCTGTTTCTTTAGCTTTTTTCCTTTCTATTTTTACTATTACCTCTAATCCTCCTAACTCTTCTTACTGCTCCTATTAATCCTTCTTCTTTGTCTACTTTTTATTCCCTATAGCTTGTTCCCCTTTCCTATTTATTCTACTTCTCTGTCTACTCTTTTCCCCTCTAGATTGTTCCCTTTTTTTCTTAATCCTCTATATCACATACAGTAGACTTAACTTGTTCTTGTACTTCATACATTTAGTTATTTTATCATTTACATGTTGATTTAATATATACAGCTTTTACATCTTTTCTCTGACTGTACTCCTTATACCTCCACTCTCTGACTACTACTAGTCACAAAAACGAAGTTCTGTATAAATGTTCCTTTTTTCTCTATAATTTCTATTGTAAATCTCTTTTCTTATAGTCTTTTTTAGGTTCATATGTTCATTGACGTGTACTAGGCTAATGGCCCTGGAGCCTTTACAAGCCTAGCTCAAAAAAACTGCCCAGGCACCGTGCCACCTGATGTTAGTTCACAGTCCCCCTGTCCAGTAGGGCAACTGGAGTGATCCCTGGGGTGAACGTTTTGTTACCCATCCACTTGTCAAGATTTCTCTTGAAGAGGGCCAGAGAGGTGCTCTGCTTGACATGAATGGGGAGCTTATTCCAGAGTATGGGCAGTCTTTGGAAAATGAACCTGTACCTGCAGCATGTTCTGTTATTTGTGGTAATGAGGTTGTGATCTCTAAAGCGTTTGTCACGGTGGGATTGGGATTTCTTTAGGTGTAGCATTTCAAGTAGGGCTGGGTCAGACATGGCTTAGTAAGTCAAGCAGAGATCACCTCAAAGTAGACAATAAGAGACTGAGAAGAGCTGAAGTTTCTTGAGTCTGCCTGTGTAGAACATGTGTTTAAAAGGCCTAGTATCTTTTTTGAGAGGTACTTTTGTGGCTTCTCCAGCTGTTGTAGGTGTCTGGTCAGGTACATGCCAAACAGGGTGTTATATTTGATGACTGGTCTAATGAGGGATGAGTCGAGAGGGATGATGATCTCTTTCTTCCTGGAAGCAAAACCTTTGGTTATAAGATGTGTCACGTTGCATTGGGTTTCTCTGTAAAACCTTCTACATTTTGTTCTTGCTAATTTTTTTGTCATCGATAAATTCTCTAAAATTGTATACTCTCCAAGTACTGTTCTTTGTAACCATTATTGTACTTTTATGGATATTTTCTCCCAGGCCTCCGCTGAAAATGGGCTATCACCCAGTCGGACTATCCCAGTAAACAAAAGTAAATAAATAAATGAATAAAGACTTTCTTAATACTTTTACATATATAAAGCTGTAGATAATGCTCCTTGTATTCATTTCCTAGATCTGCCCAAATGCCCATGTGTAGTCTTGTCACCTCTTTGGGCACTGTGCTGATCATGTGCTTCCATTTAGGTATACAGTTAGTACCTTGAATCAAATGTAGTAATTTAAGTTGTGGGGCTTTATAGTATGCCTACAAATCTGGAAGCCCCAAACCATCCTGTTCTTTGTCAGTACTTGATTCTGCCAATGTACTTTTTCCTTTTTGTTATCCCAAAAAAGCTCTTTAATTTCCTTTTTCATGTTCTTCCACATTTTGTCTATCAGCTGATGCACATACACCTGATCTATATAGCGAACCATCAGGACCAAAAGCATCTTAATCACTTGTATCTTACTATGTCCACAAATAATTTCCATAGTATTAGTTTACATATAATCTTTTTGAGCAGTTTCTTCCCACATTTCTTTAGCAGCTTGGTCAATATCCCAACATTCCAATATAACCAATTCCCAAAGTATTTCTCCTGTCATGACTCCACAAAAAGTGGAAACTCTGTACAAAGTCATGTGTTGAAGCACAGTTCATTACTAGGGTCTTTGTTCTTTATCTTTCTTCATTTACTTTATATCCTGTTATACTATTAAAATATTTACCATTTTATTAAATATTTTTACATCATGTTTGATTGAGAACACAATATTATGCTATCTGAAAGAACGGCTATTTCCTTGTTAGAATTTCTTTATTTACATCCTATTTTGTTGAACTGTCTTATGTCCCTGGCTAATGGCTCTAAACATAAAGCAAAGATTAACAGTGAAAGTGGAGAACCCTGCCTAATTCCTCTTGTAGTGCTAAACACTTTAGATACCTCACCACCATACTTCACTCTGGCTTGAACTCCTTTGTAGACAACTCATACAGCCTAGTGATGGCTCTAGGCATTTTCCACTTAAAACCCTATTGACACTTGTAGGCATTGAATACTGCAAAGACATATTTACATTAACAATTCTAAAACTATGCCGCATATAAGTTATTTCATGACTTAATCTTAAAGGGTTACATGATAGTATTAGTGCGCTTGTATTGTCTATGTCTCTGACTAATACAGGTAGAAAGGTATTGATTGTTCATAAATTTATTTACACTGTCATACATGTCATAGTTCTCTAAATATCTCAACAACCAAGATGCACACTCAGAACTGCTTAGCCTCACATGAAACCTCTCCAGCTTGATGAACAAAATGCTTTGGTAGTATGTGTGCAACATGGCTGTTGAGATATTGTAGGTTGGTTTGCAAAACATTACAAACACAACAGTTACTGTGTTTACTGTGACTTATAAAGTCCAGTTTAAGACCTTGAACCTAAAGTATACTACCACTTTAAAACTAGTTTGTGCTGAAGAGTTTGCAGTTTACACTTCTTTAGTAACCCATATGGTTGCAGAAACATGAAAATTTGTTTGAAATGTGGGGTCATACTTTGATTTTATCAAAAATTATGCTTTACCCATTGAAAGTTACAGGGCAAACTTCCAGAGCTCCACTGAAGGTAATGGGTTAAAATAATGTTAGTTGCTAGTGTCTAGCTTCTTGGTGGAGGTGCCTTATTTTGTCCTCCTGGGTCCTTATCAGTGAACTGGCTGGCTATCCAGCGGGTGATGAAAGGGTTTACACCTAAATTAGTAAGCTTGTCTATTATGTCTGAGTGAGGTATCGTATCAAAGCCTTGGCCAGATCGAGGTAAGCTGCACACACAGTCTTACCTTCATCCAATACTTTGGTGACCATCTCAAAAATGTCCACTAGATTTAATAAGCATGACCTTCCTTTAACAAAAAGGCCCAGCTTTTGCAAATTACCTATGTCCTCAATTATTATGCCCATGATGTTTCTTTCAATGGCCTTACATATGAGGCTGGTAAGACTTATGGACCTGTATTTACCCAATCAGTGGTTGGACCTCCTTTGTGCTAGGGAATGACTGCAGCCATCTTCCATTCCTTGGGCACAAAAGCTGACTGAGGGTCCCAGTTGAAAGGTGATTCACTTCGATCAGAGAGGTCATGTTTCATCCTATTAAACATCCCTGGATTTTATCGGGGCCCACTGATGCAGTGTTTTTAGCACTGGAAAGTGCATTGATGACCTAATCCCTAGTAATGGTTGGGGACTGGGTTATGTGGTATTTCCTATGGACTATGGGGGGGGGGGGCAGTGGATTTGAGCTGAACCTATCAGCCAAAAGGTTGGCAATGGCCTCCGGTTCAGTGTGGGTGATGCTATTTACAATAAGCTGTGTGCATTGTTGTGCATTTCCTCTGCGATTACGGACACAGAAATAGAAAGCTTTGAGGATGTCCTTTACCTGAGAAGCTATTCTTTCTTCAAATTTAGCCTTTGAAGTATTAACTAACCCTTTTAGCTGCCTGTTTAGATTGGTCAGGAGGCTTTTAGAATGTATGGCTTTATTCCACCTACCCTTGGCCAAGATGTTTTTTTTCTTTTGTTGTATAACCAATTGATACTGTGATTCCACCAGGGTGGCTTGTCTTTTGATTTTGTCTTATTCTTAGTACGAGTGGGCACAATTAACTCTATACAGCTATCAATATGACTGCACAGAGATTATGTAAATGGTGTTTACTGGGTTTGGGGGTGCTTGGAATTTAGCCAAGGTGTTGTCTGGTAGAGAGATGTTAGCCTTGGAATAGTTCCTAAAAGTTTTTGTTTTGCTGGATCCCTGGATTTAATTTTTATTCAAAATAATACTGCCTTATGGTCACATCTGACGAGAAATTATATTACATTGGGTAAGGAATATTGGCCCCCTTGCATTCGTGAGCACAAGGTCAAGAATGTTTGTACCCCTGGTAGGAAAATGAACCAATTGTTCCAGGATGTTGGTGTTAAAGTTTAAGAATCACTGGGCTTGTGCTTCAGAAGTGCTGTAGGATTCCCAATCTATAGAGGGGTAGTTGAGATCCCCCATGAATATCGTATTGCATTGAATGGTGAGCGACTCTAGTACATTCAGACAGGTAGTACAGGTTTCCTGGAACATGGAGGGGCACCTATATGTTGCAAGGATATAGGACGATACCCTGTTTATGGTGAGTTGCACATGTATGACTTCCACTGGGTCATACACTTTAACTAGTCTGGATAACAGATTGGTCTTAATAAAGACTAACGCGCCACCTTTAGTTCCCTCCTGTGCGGTAGCTTGTCTGAAGGTGTGAAAGGCATTATAACTTTGCATTGCTGGGGAATTCTCAGCGACTTTAAACTGTGTCTCCGTTACTACACAGACGTCTACACTCTCCAGGGAGAGGAAGGCTTGCAGGAAGTGGTGTTTCTTATTAAGACTTCTAGCATTGAGCAGTACCACCTTCAGATATTCCTTCATAGGTTCAGTTAAGTCAGTAGTGTTGCTCGTCTTGTGTATAATCAATAAGATGATGAGGCTGGGTGTTCATTTAAGTAGTTTATTGCAAATATATCAGGATGGAGAATGGTAACATTAAACTTCCAACGTACTGACTGATTACTATACACATGCATGGTTACACCTTGGCTGCTCAATACAAAATGGTACTCATGCTTGCATGTGCTCAGTACTTACATGCACGTGCCCACTGACTGGAATAGCTCTGAAAGGAACATACACGCTCTGATCTACATCCTCCCTCTTTGACTAGTTGGTCATGCAAATAAACAATGGCAATCATATGAGCAATACAAATAATCATGTCCAGGTTGCTGTGTATTTGAGAATAGGTCTTAAGATATGACCTGACCTCATAATCTAATAAATAGAACTGGATTTAGCAACAGGGAAAGTCAGTGGGGAATGTTCTTCTTGAGGATTTTCAGGGATACTTTCAGGAAAAGAAACAGGCAATGAAATGTTCTCTGAAGCAGGAACATTGGACAGATCACTCTGAGAATTAGTCTTTGTTACAAGCAAAATGTTGCAACACTGGCTCAGACACCAGTAGTAAACCTTTCCGATTCCACCTGAATTCCATGCCTTGCGACAAAATTATGTATGATCTCTGTTCTTCACACAAATGTTTCACAAGTCCTACTCGGTCAAATCCTTTTGCTGTTTGCATCGTCACTCTCTCTCCTTCTTTTAATGCATTCAGAGGTTTGCCGGTTTTATCATAGTAGTACTTTTGGGACAAACTCTTCTTTAAGAGTTGAGGTTTTACTGCTTTGTTGTTTTTAGGACTTGGAACCAACAAATTCTTAATGATTGGCAGTGTGGTTCTAGTTTGTCTCAACATTAACCTCTGGGCAGGTGAACCAAGAAGACTGCTGCAACGTATGTTTCTAGATTTAGCAGATTTAGAAAAACATTGATATTGTCACTTTTAGACTTTTACAACAGCTGTTTTGCACTTTCAACTGCACGTTCTGCCAAACCATTTAACCATGGGTATTCAGGACTACTCGTAACATGAACAAAGTCCCATGTTTCAGCAAATCTCAACTGCTGACTCGTAAACTGTACACCACTGTCAGAAATGACTTTGTGCGGACTACCATGGACAGAAAAATGTCTCTTCAGTTTAGTAATAACAGTATTAGATGGCAGATTAGGAAGTGGGTCACTCTCAAACCAATCTGAATAAGTGTCTACTAATACCAAGTAATGGAGACCATTCCATTTGAAAAGGTCTGTAGCTACTGACAACCAAGGTAGTTCATGAATCTGGCTTAGCTGAAGTAGTTCTTTTTGTCGATGCGGTTTAGCACTACTACAAACAGAACAAGCTGAAAGTTCTTTCTCAGCATCCTGACACAGAAGGCCAAAATACTAGTCCTCTTGCCCTTCTTTTGGTAGAATCAGTTCCTTGGTGGCCACGATGCAAGATTTTAATATATTCTTGTTGCAAGGATTTTGGAACAATCACTTTAGGACCATTCACGGTGATACCATCTTCCATCAAAATCTCACCTCTGTAAGGAAAATACTGCTGCATGTCTGGTGACAAACAAGACTGCTTTGACAGCCATCCTCGACTGATAAAGTGGTTGAGTTTCTGGAGAATTGGATCTGAAGCTGTATGAGATCTAACCTCATCAAAGACGTGTGGAAGAATTTCTCACTTACATGACTTCAAAATCAGGTTTCTCATTGTCATAATGTTCAGTGGCTTTTCTGGGCGATCTGGATAAAGTATCAGCAAGGTGAAGAAGACTGCCTTGTGTGTAACCCAACTGAAAATTGTACTTTTGCAATTTCAATATCATGCACTGCAATCTCGCTGGAGCTGTGTGCACAGGATTTTTTATAACAGTGACCAAAGGTTGATGGTCAGTCTCAATTTGAAAAGGTCGGCCATAAATATAATCGTGGAACTTCGAACATCCAAACACAATTGCCAAGAGATCTTTTTCAATCTGAGCACACTACATCTCAGTTTGGGTCAGAGTTCTGGATGCATAGCCTACTGGTCTGCCATCTTGAAGAATGACTGCACCAAAACCAAACTTCGTAGGATCACAAGAAAGAGTTACAGGATTGTGAACATCATATCTTAAAGTGCGTAGACTGGCAATTCTCTGTTTCAGGACATCAAATGCTCTCTGGTGGTGTTCTGACCAGGACCAAGTTACATATTTGAGTGTCAGCTCTCTTAGTGGTGCTGAAGGTTCTACCATATCTGGAGTGAGCTTTCCTAAATAACTGACCATGCCAAGAAAACATTGTAAGGAGGTCATATTGTCTGGAACTAGCATCTCAAGAATTGCAGTTTGCTTGGAAGGATCTGGTCGTAAGCCTGAACTGGTAAACAAACTGACCCACATAAGTAACTTCTTGTAGCCTGAATATTTACATTTCTGAGGATTCAGTGTAAGATTAACCTCATAAGCACATTCCAGAACTTTCCTGAGGTTTCTATCATGTTTGACTTCACCACTGTCTCCTACAAGAATATCATCTTGTATTATAGCACATGGATGGCCAAAAAAAATTTCCTCCATTGCAAGTTGAAAGACTTCACTGGCAGAATTTATCCCAAATGCCATTCTCAAACATCTGTAACTTCCAAATGGTGTACTGAAAATGGTAAGCAATGAAAAATTTCAGTCAACTAAAATTTGCCAAAATAAACTTTTTTGCATCCAACACAGAAAAAACAGTAGCGTTTGACATAAGAGCTGCAACTTCAACTGTTCGCATTGGATGATGAGGTCATTTTAGTGCTTTGTTCAAGTCTCTTGGATCAATACATATTCTATCATCATCTGAGCTTTTCTTATGAGCTACCATCATGGATGATACCCATTCAGTTGGTTCTTCTACTGGTCAAATTACTCCTAGACACACCATTCTGTCTAGCTTATCTTTGATTCTGCCCTGCAGGGCTACCAGAACTTTCCTTGCTGGTCTGATAACTGGGCTTACCTTCAGGGTCTAACTTCATGGAGTACACAACTGGGAGTTTGCCTAACTTGTCTTCAAAAGCATCAACATAGTCAGAAAAAAATAGTTTGTGTGAAATTTTCATTGTTATACATGCTTACATGGTGGACTTCTGCATTAAATGAAAGCAGTCCCATTTTCAAGCCGTCTTTGAGGCCTAAAAATGACTGTACATGCCTCTTGACTACGCAAAATTGCAAGTCATAACTATTCCCACCAGAGTAACATGGAAGCACTACAGAGCCTTCAGTATGAATTTCTTCACCACCATAAGCAACAAGCTTTGCACACTTTGCAAAATCAAGCTTCTCACCAGCACTTACTTTGGCAAACATTTCTGCTGACATAACACTGCACTTTGAAACAGTATCAACATTGAGCTCTACAGGTCTACCATTAATCAGAACAGTACAAAATACTTCATTCAAATACGACTTTGCCAGAGATAAAACAGACTACGCATGGCAAAATAATAAAATTTATTTTCCACACAAGAAACACTATAAAATATACAGACACTCTACCACCTCATCTAAAAGCCTTCTTGGAGTTCATACACACAAAAAGAGAAACCCCCTTAAATAGGAAACATATTACTGCCAATAAAGTAATTATCCAATAATACCAATTATATTACAAAAGGGCTTTGAATAGGGAATGTACTCTGGATCCCATTTCTGACACCATCTCACTCGTCTTGTGTAGATTCAATAAGACGATGAGGGTGGGTGTTCATTTAAGTAGTTTATTACACACAAACATATCAGGATGGGGAATGGTTACTTAAACATACTGACTAACTACTACACACATGCAAGCTTACACCTCAGCTGCTCACTACAAAATGGCACTCATGCTTGCAAGTGCTCAGTACTTATATGCATGCACCCACTGACTGGAACAGCTCTTAAAGGAACATACACACTCTGATCTACAGGTAGGTTTAGCAGCTTGGCATTGCCTAAAAAAGGCCCAATGGGGGTGGAAAACGACTTTGCCAATATCTGAAAGCCTAGATGGGGTAAGTGCAGACCATCCCTGGCAAAGCAGCATATTGTACCCTTCTGGACTAATAACAGAAGCCAAGCTAATTCTTAAAATCAATAATTTTCTGTTGGTAACATGGCATCATCAGTGGAGAAAGCAGTATGCAACTCGGTGAAAGGCTCATACCTGCTTGAGACACAATCAGCAAGCTTGATTATGTCTCGCTTGATATAGTCAAGGGAAATATAGAGAAATTAAAAGAAATAAAAATACTTCCACAAGAAAAACTGTCAGAAGCCTCAAATAAAAATTTGTGTTCATTAATACAACAGATTTGTGAAAAACTTTATATAGACCAAAACACTTTGAGAAGCATCTGGGGAAATGCAACAATATAAACAAAACATATATACTTTTGAAAGATATAAAAATGAAATATGGACATGTGGAAAGAAAGAGAGATTTGATCATCATCTTCTTCTTTCGGCTTTTCCTGGTTAGGGGTTGCCACAGCAGATCACCTGTCCGCTCATGACTGGCAGTGGAGTTTTACAGTGTCAAGTTGCCAGCCCGGCGCCCAACCTTCCACAGAAGGCACACACGCACACACTCACACTTAGGGCCAACTTAGAGTGTCCAATCCACCTACTGCATGTCCTTGGGATGTGGGAGGAAACCGGAGCACCCGGAAGAAACCCATGCGACCACAGGGAGGACATACACACTCCGCACAGAAGGCACCCCAGCCGAGAATCGAACCGGAGAACCTCTTGCTGTGAGGCAGCAACACTAACCGCAGCACCACCGTGGCCGCCCAAAGAAAGAGATATGATATGGTGCAATATTTATGCAAAGTCGAAGAGAAGAGATTTGATATGAAGCAATATTTATGCAAAGTCGAAGAGAAGAGATTTGATATGGTGCAATATTTATGCAAAGTCGAAAGGTAAATTAATCAATACAAAAAAGGCAGCCCCCAAAGATATTTGGAGAGAAATACAGGCAAAGGCATTAAGATATGGAAAATTTCACAATAAAGAAAATAATATCACAAAGAGGGTATTTAGAAAAGATTAGTAAAGTAGAAGTTAAAAAAAAATAGAAGATGAAGTTATGGAATGCCTGCGAAGTGAAGGATTTGGTGTAGGGGGTCTAACACAGGTAACATCACAGCATGATGCAACGAATCCCCAAAGTAAGGAGAAACAGGAAGATCAGGAGACATCTGAAGAAGAAATATGGACATGGGAAAGAAAGAGATTTAATATGGTGTAATATTTATGCAAAGGAGAAAGCAAAAAGTACAGTTGTGTACGCTTACCATAAATGTAGATGTTCGAGTGTATTCACTGTTGCAGTCATTACATTTAGGGTAATCTGCTGGCAGGTTGCCCTCAGTCGGGCTGAATATCAAAGTCTTGGGTCCTGCGTCGGTTGTTCTCTCTTCTTCCATGACGTCAGGTCGTCAGGGGTATAAAACAGGCAGCCAACGCCATTTTCTTTAGTTTTTCTTGCCCCAGATGTCAGGTGCCCCCCAAATGGGGAGCAAAAAAAATATATATATACATGCAATTGTAACAACATAAACTTTACCTTCAACTAAAAGCAAATACACCACAAAGGCTGTAGAATATAGTGAAGGAAAGAGAATCTCCAGAATAAAGGGGGATGGTAGGTGGGTAACCTGGACTGCAACAGTGAATACACTCGAACATCTACATTTATGGTAAGTGTACACAACTGTACTATGTTCTTCATGTTTCACTGTTGCAGTCATTACATTTGGGTAGAATTCCAAAACTATGGATGGGAGGCTGGAACTAAATAGCATTAGGAGCGGCTATAAGGCCCTGCAGAACTGCAGTGGCAAAGCCTGCCCTGGACTTAGAAAAGAGAGGCAAATGATAATGCTTTATAAAAGTATGCACAGAACTCCAAGTAGCAGCCTCTAGAATGTCTTTGGTTGGTACCCCTCTGAGAAAGGCTGATGATGTAGATGCAGCCCTGGTGGAATGTGACCCAATGCCCTTGGGCACCGGTTTAACATGATGCAAGTGTCAGAAACGAATGCAGTGGCTTATCCACTTTGAAATAGTCTGCTTTGAAATAGCCTTTCCCTCTGATCCTGCAGCAAATGCCACCAGTAGCTGCTCAGTTTTTCTTAGAGATGTGGTCCTGTTTAAGTAGAATCTGAGTTGTCTGTGCACGTCCAAGGAATGCAGAATCCGCTCCCCCTTGTTCAGCGGATTTGGGTAAAAGGTTGGCAGGTAAATAGTTTGGTTAAGAGCCACACTGGATACCACCTTAGGCATAAAGGAAGGACTGGTCCTGAGGGACACACTGTCCGGGTAAAATATAAAAAAAAGGCTCCACAGCCATGAGGGCCTGCAGCTCTGAAACCCTTCTTGCTGAAGTAATTGCCAGGACAAAAACTTTATATCTGCAGTAGCAGCTAGTTCAAAAAGAGGCAGGGTGAGTTTTTCCAACACAAAATTGAGGTCCCATGCAGGAATTGGTGATCTTCTGGGAGGCCTTAAATTATTGGCCCCTCTAAGATACTGTTTTAGCAGAGGATGAGAAAATATTGGTGGCTCTGTGTTGTAATGAGCCGAGATGGCAGAGGCATGTATTTTTATTGATGAAAAAGATGGGCCCTTGTCAAGCATCTCAGTCAAGTATTGCAAGATCTGAGGAATATTTGGCTTTGCTGTGTCAGTTCCTTGTGTTTGGTTCCAAGCACAGAATCTCTTCCATTTATCAGTGTAAGATTTTCTAGTACTAGACCTTCTGGCTTCCAAATGACATCCATCACAGATTTACTGAGAGGTGTTGTCTGAATAACTACATGATCAGCCATGCTGCCAGGTTCAGAGTTTGGAGCTGATTGTGCAGGATTTGTTTTGCTGAGATAGAAAATGAGGTATTTGAGGCAAATACCAAGGATGAAGTTGAGACACATTCCTTAGGATTGGGTACCAGTGTTGGCGAGGCCAGTCTGGGGCAATTAGAATCATTTTTGTTTTTTCTTGTCTGACCTTTAGTAGGACTTTGGGAAGAAGAGGCAGAGGAGGAAAGGCATAGACTGATAGGTTTTTCCAACTGAAGGATAGGGCATCCAATTTCCATGCTTGTCTGTGATAAGTCCTTGTGCAGAATTTGTCCAATTGATAATTCTGGGGAGAGGCAAATAGATCTATATCCGGGCTCCCCCATTTTTTTTGTTATCCAGCTGAAAACTTGTGGATCCAGTTTCCACTTGTGAGGGTCCATAAGGTTTCTGCTTAAGTCGTCTGCCAGAGTGTTTTGTTTTCCTGGCAGGAATTGAGCTTGAAGATGTACTTGGTAACTCAAGGCTGTGTCCCACAATGCCATGGCTAGTCTGCAAAGGGGGTAGGAGTGTGTGCCCCCTTGCTTGTTTATGTACCACATAACTGTGATGTTGTCGTCTTTATCAGTAGTTGTCCTGGATGAAGTAAGTCCTTGAAAGCTATCAGGGCATTCTGAACAGCTAACATCTCTTTCTGGTTGATATGCAGATGCATTTGTTTTGGGCTCAATATGCCCTGAATACATCTCCCCGCCAGGTGGGCCCCCCAAGCATAGTCTGATGCGTCTGTAGTTAGGGTTTGGTTGGCAGGGGTTAGAGTGAAAGACCGTCCCATGTTCTGGTGACATGTCTCTGCCCACCAAAGAAACTCCTGTTGTAGGCAGGGAATGAGAGGAATCATTGTTTCCAGACTGTGACAGTGCTGACTCCATAAACTTTTTAGGTACCACTGTAGTTTACTCATATGCAGTCTTGCATATGGAATCAGTAGAATGCAGGATGCCATGAACCCCAAAGCCTGCAGAATTTGTCTTGCAGATAACTGGGTTTTTGTTGCCATCTGTTTGAAGTAAATAGTCAGTTGCCTTTGTTTTTCTGATGTAAGGTAAGCCATCTGAGCAGTTGTATTCAAGCTTGCACCCAGGAATGTTATCTTTTGAGAGGGTACCATTTGTGATTTCTTTTCATTTATTGTGTACCCTAGGCATGCCAGAAGCCTTTTCACAAATGCCAGATGTTGAAGAAGAATGTCCTTATTTTCTGCTTGAATGAGACAGTCGTCCAAGTAAGGATAGATTTGTATACTTCTTTATCTGCAAAATGCAATTACTGGTGCCAGTCACTTTGTAAAGACCCTGGGTGCAGTAGATAAGCCAAAGGGCAGTGAAGAGAATTGGTAATGCATAAAGCCAGCCTTGAAGCGGAGGTATCTTCTGCACGATTCCCTTATTGGGATATGCAGGTATGCCTCTTTTAAGTCTAGAGTCACTAGCCAAGCGTTCTTGCCCAGCATGGGTAGAACCCACTGCAAAGTTAGCATTTTGAATTTTGGTATGTCCAAGAATGTGTTCAAAATTGATAAATCCAGTATTGGGCGCCAGACCTTGTCTTTTCTGGGTACCAAGAAGATAAAACCCTTGTCCTTTTTCCTGTTCTGGCACTGGTTGAATAGCCCCCATCTCCATGAGGGATGTAACTTGTTTCTGTGCCTTTGCCCATTGATTTTGTGGCAGATCTGGCCAACCGTTTGGAATTGGCAGAGTATGGAAATGAAATCTGTATCCCTGGGATACTATGTTTAATACCCACTTGTCCTGGGTTATTAACTGCCCATTTTGAGCATGAAGTGCTAGTTTTCTCTCTAAGGGGGTTGCCAAAAGATAAGTGCTTGGTGACGGCAGAGGGAAGTCATTGAGACTGTTTACTGTAGGGTTGTGTTTTATTTCCTCCAGATTTGGAGGTAGAGGCACCCCATTGCTTTGACCTGTAAGAATCCTGTGATTGGTATCTAGAGCCCTTTGAGAGCCTGGATTTGCCACGTGAAGCTTTGTCGGACACAGGAAAGGACCATTTTTTTTGTAGGCCATTTTCTACTGAATCTTGGTGGCTGCACTTGTAAGAAGTCTTTTACAGTTTGCATAGACTTAGCTTTGTCTTCCATTTTCTTTAAAACCTCTTCTGCCTTAATACTAAACAGAGTATCATCCTGTAAAGGTGCATCCAATAATTTAGCTTTAACATGATCAGGCAAACTTTGCTCCTTTAGCCAGGCATGCCTTCTAATCACAGATCCAGTAACTGCGGCCTGCAGGAGGCCTCCAAGGAATCAAAACCACATTGCAAAGTATGCTTTCCAACTTGTTCTGCTGCATGCAATAATTCCTGTAATTCTTTATTTTCCATACATTCAGAAATCAACATAAGTTTCTGTTTCAGTAATCCCATAACATGCTGTTGATATTTAAGCATATGAAACTGGTAGTTTAAGGCCCTAATTGCCAAGGTTGCAGACGTACAAACCTTCTTTCCCCATCAATCCAGCGCCCTGGAATCTCTATCAGAGGGGGTAAGATTCTTAGCTGTTGAGGCCTTTACACCTTTGGGACTCTGTGAAATAGTTTCAGGGTCAGCAGCAGGATTTTTGAATAAAAATTTGTGTGAGTCAGGAACCCTGTAATATCTGTCTGGCTTGCTAGGAGCTGGAGGTAAGGAATCTGGAGTCATGTTTGATTCAAAAACACATCAACAATGTCTAAAACAGGAGGTATGGCTAAAAGCCTATGCTGAGGGAGAAGAAGGAAATCCCCAAAACTCTTTTTTGATTCTGAGAAATCTTGACTTTCCCAATGAAAATGTTCCCTCAAAGTATGCAAGGCTTCTCCAAAGGAATGATCTTCAGGAGGGGATGCAGAAGGGATGGATTCCTCTGCATTTGAATCCTCATAGGATGGTATAGAAAATTCCTGATCAGAAGAAGAATCAGAAGAAATAGAAACCTGATCTGAAAATTCATAATCAGTGTCTTGCCTAGGCCTCTTTTCAGGGGGGATTGGGAACCCCTGATCAAAGTAATTAGGTCGTCAGCCATTTTGATCATCTGTTTTTTGGGCATAGAGGCCTGAGCACATGGCTCTGCGTCGGTTTTTTAGTCTTAGAAGTTGCCTTTGTCTTTGTTTTTGAAGCTGGCGTCGGTTTTATATAGAAATGATGAGGCCTGAAGACACCCTCAGAAGCTGGCGCCTGCTTAGCGGTTCTGGACCCATTCGCGGGTACAATACTTTGAGACTCTCGTGGCATGCCGGACTCTACATGGGTCTCGGTAGAGGCCTGCGACTCGAAAGTAGCGGGTATTGGGCTGCAAAAGCGCCTCACTGAGTACCGGCGAACTGGCGACTGGCTTAGGAGAAGCTTTGTCGTCGGTTTTGGACCTTGACGGTCTGTCTCTTTCCTTTTCTTTGCGTTTTTTGTGAACTCCGGTAGTCGGATTGCTATCCGGCGACATTTCAGGGTAGTTAAATCTGTTTCCAAAATATTTTGAAGCAAAGATATACCGACGCTTAATAGTGCGTTGGTTAAATCTAGCACAAAACCGACAGCAAGGCACGTTATGATCTGGGCCTAGGCAAGGAATACAGTACAAATGAAAATCCTTATGAGGTATTTGCTTCCCACAAGTAATGCAATTATTAACTTTTACTGACATCGGTATGGAGCAAGAAAAAGTTTCCCCAATGGGGTACTTGTCTTTAATTGAAGACTTCGGTTCTGAAACTTGAATTCGAAAATTTCAGGAGTCGGCCGACCGGCACTTGCAAACTGCTTCTGCTTCGGGCACCGCACGGCAAGAAAGACTGAAGAAAATGGAGTCGGCTGCCTGTTTTATACCCCTGACGACCTGACGTCGTGGAAGAAGAGACAGCAACCGACGCAGGACCCATGACTTTGATATTCAGGCCGACTGAGTGCAACCTGCCAGCAGATTACACTAAATGTAATGAATGCAACAGTGAAATACGAAGAACATCTAATCAATACAAAAAAAAGAGCAGCACCAAAGGCATTTGAAGAGAAATCCAGGCAAAGGAATCCGGACATGAAAAACTTACAATATAAAAAAGAAGACAACAAAGAAGAAAAGTACAAAAGATGATTAGCAATGGAGAAGTTAAAGAAATAGAAACTGAGGTTATAGAGTACCTCCGAAGTGAAGGATTCAGTGTAGAAAATCTAACTCAGAAAGCACCACAGCAGGATAGAGCAATAGACATTCAAATTAAGGAAAAAACAGTGGAATGAGAAGCAACTAGTCAGTTGCCATATGAAGACATTTTGGATCCTTCCACAGGAAACCAGTATAAATGTTCACTTGAAGCTGGACAGCAAGGGAAAGAACAGGAAACTGTGGTAACTCTGGAGCAGTCAATGCTAAGGAGTGATAGGCCAGGGAGTCCCCATATGACACAGCAACAGATGGCATAGGAAGAAACTGAAGAGAACGTGGCAAAGGAAGATGCTATAGAACTTTCTACAGAATGCCCACAGAAAATGAATAACAAAAATTGTGCCCTCAGTTGAGAAGAAAATGAGCTAAGAGGAGAGTTGCTTGATTTAATACAGATACATAGACATATTAAGATCAGTGAAAGAAACAGACTGAAGGTCAATAAAACTCAAAAAGTCAGAAGTTTGCTAAAACAAATGAACACAGTAATTAAGACTGCCCATAGAGATCCACACAATGTAACAGAAATAAATAGGATATACTACTGTGCAGCTAAATTAATAACAAATAAAATTCTACCAAAAGAACACAAGGTAGGGGAGAAATCGAATACCATCATGGAGGTATCGAATACAGAAAACTATAAAGCACTTAAGATAAAAAGTGCCACTGTTAGATGAGTACAGAAGAGGGAACAGAACAAAAATACTCAGAAAGATAGACGTGATAAAAGCAATGCACAATATTATAACGGATCAGGATCTATCACACACTATTGCAAATAATAGACTAAAAATATCAGCACAGGCAGAAAAACTTAGAAGATACACAGACAAATATAAAGGAAAAGTATAAAATAATAAATTTATTGATGACCCCAAAATGTTTTATAGAGAATTGGGAAACAGGTTAAAGGAACTGAAAGATCACCCAAAAAAGAAGAAACAGATACATTTTGAATATTTATTTATGAAGATCCTGTGGAACATAACAAAGATGATAAATGGATAGAAGAAGTCAAAGAAGGTATAAAAAGTTCAAAGGTACAGGAAATGAAATGTGATGAAGTAACAGCCACAGAAATTTAAACAAAGTTAAGAAAATCCTCTGATAGGAAAACACCAGGCCCAGATGCAGTACCTAACTTCGAGTTAAAAGTATTAACATCTTTGCACGAAGATTTAGCCATGAGTAAGAAGTATTTATATGAGCACCCTGAAAAGACACCAAACTGGCTAACAACAGGAAAAACAATGATCTTACTTAAGAGTGAACCTGCAAGCTGCTCTAAAAATTATAGACCAATAACTTGACTTTCAACTACGTATAAACTATACACCAGAATTGATGCTGACAGAGTTTACTGTCATTTAGAAGAAAACTCCACCATGGCAACAGAACAAAAGGGCAATAAAAGAAAGTCATACGGAACAAAGGATCATCTGTTGCTAAATAAAGTCATAATGGAGAACTGTAAAATGGGGAAGAATCTAAGTATGGCATGGACTGAATACAACAAAGTATTTGATAGTATCCCATATTCATGGATAAAAGAGTACTTAAAAATGTGCAAGATAAATCCTACACTGATCAACTATATTACAGTGACCATGAAACAGTGGCTGACCACTTTGCAAGCAAGCCATGATGAAGGACAAATTACTATTCCAGGGATAGAAATCCAAAGGGGGTTATTTCAGGGTGACTCACCGTCACCTCTGCTATTCTGTCTTGCCCTTAACCTATTAAGCTGTCTACTTAACAGATTAGGCCATGGCTATAATTTGGCTCCTAGAAAACAACGAAGTGTAAAGACTTATCTTCTTTTTGCTGATGATTTAAAACTGTATAGCTCATCAGATGAGGAACTGAAAACACAACTGCAAGTAGTCAAAACGCTTTCAGATGATGTAAGAATGCCATTTGGTCTTGTGTAGAGTGCAAAAGCAACCTTTAAAGCAGGAAAACTGCAGCATTGAGAAAACATCAGTTTGGGACAAGAATGTGATATAAAAGAACTTGAGCAAGAGAGAGCGTATAAATATTTGGGAATTGATGAAGGATCATCAATAAAACATGAAGAAATGTGAATAAAACTTAGTAAGGAATATTTTAAAAGACTAAAATTAATCCTGAGAACAGCACTACCATCTAGGAACAAAATTAAAGCTATACACCAATTTGCTCTTCCTGTCCTAACTAAGTTTTAGAGTGACTGACTGGCCCCAAAAGATGTTGGATAGATTAAACAGGACAACAAGAAGGATGTTTCATGCTCACCAAATGATTAATAAAAATCAGTGTATACCAGTATCATATATTCCTCATTCCGAAGGAGGTATGGGCCTCCTTGAAACTGATTACATGTATAGATCTGCAACCATGGGAATGCATACATATCTGCTGACATCACAAGACCCAAATGTAGTGAAAGTTTTGAAACATGAGGAGATTAACTCTAACATGACTTCCCCTCTCAGTCTAGCAGAAGCATATCGGCGACAAGCAGGAAAGGAAATAAAACCAGAAGTAGATAAAAATCAGGCGGCAACTGAATGTGCCAAAAAACAAAATAAAGAATATAAGGTGAAGGATCAGATGAGAAGGCAAGAAATGTGGAAAATGCATAAATACAGTTGCAATTATAGAAAACTCCTGGAAGAACCTCATGTTGATTAGGATCAAATGCAAGAATTGTTAAGGAGAGGCAAATTCAAACCAAAAGATGAAAGGTTAACATTGGTAGCCCAAGGTAGTGGGATACGTACATGTTGGTTTAAAAAGTCCATTGAACTTGTGGGAGAAACAGACAAATGTAGGTTTTGTAAAATAGAACTGGAAACAGTCACACACCTCATTGCTGGTTGTGACATACTAATGGCAGAAGGATTGTATACTAAAAGGCATAATTAATGTGGCAAGACTGTTGCACTGGGGATTATGCAAACATTATAATACTGAAGTAGCTGAAAAACACTAGAAATATGAGCTGCAAAGCAACACAGAAAATGAAGAACTCTACATCACATGGGATAACCCATTACCAATAGTTAAAACAATAGATGCAAGAAAAAACAGATACAGTGGTCCATGAAAAGAAGACAAAAGTGGCATTGATCACAGAAATCGCTACACCCACTGACTACAGTGTCTTGTATACAGAGAGAGACAAAGTCATAAAATATCAGGATTTTCAGGCAGAAACAAGAGCAATGTTGAAGAAAGATACCCAGACAGTTCCAAAAGTAGTAGGAGCAATGCATCTTATAAAAATGAATCTATAATCATATTTTGATAAGTTACCAATAGATGTAAAGTACAGTTGTGAACACTTACCATAAATGTAGATGTTTGTGTGTATTCACTGTTGCAGTACTTACAAAATGGGTTATCTGGCTCCCGGTAGCCCACAGTCGGCCAGAATACCAAAGTCCTTGGTATATGACATCGGCTGCCTTCAGTTTATGCCTGATGTCAGGTACAAAAGAAGGCAGACGATGCCATTTCCTCAGTTTTTCTTGCCTTAACTGTCAGGAGCCCCCCAAAAAAAAGGTTAGACCAGGAAAAGAAAATCCAGTCTGTGCCCTAGGAAAAAAGGGGGATGGGAGGGGGGGAAACCACTACTGCAACAGTGAATACACTCAAACATCTACATTTATGGTACGTGTACACAACTGTACTATGTTCACTTTACAAAAATACTCTTATCTGCTAATAGAGACACCATTCAACCTCCCCAATTCAATAACGCGGAACTCCTCATAACCAATCTACAGATTAACCAAAACAAACACTTGAACATCGTCTGTGCATACATTCCACCAGGCAACAACCTAAATACCCTAGATCATCTCCTTTACTGGTTATCCACTACCTATCCCCAAGAAACCACAGTTCTTGGTGATTTTAACACCGACTGGCACCCCTGCTCCTCCAACCCCCCCCCCCCATATAAACTTATCTGGGTTTAAACAGACCACAACCTCTCCCACTAGGATAAACAAACCAACCAACAAGGAAAGCATGCTAGACTGGATCCTAGTTAATAACCAACCCCAACTGTACACAGCTGGTACTCTCCTTGATGACCTCAGTAACCATTGTCTAACCTATATCATAAAACATAAGGCAGGAAACCCTCACCAGCCCAAATATAAAACATTTAGAAACAGGAAAAACTTTGATGCTGCTATATTCCAAAATGAATTAAAAGCAGTTGACTGGTCAAAACTAAAAAAATCTAACATTTGAGGAGGCCATAGATCACTTTAACACTAAATTCCTAAGTATCCTTGATTCCCATGCTCCAGCACATACAATAAAAACTAGATTTAATGCAGCACCATGGCTCACAAAAGATACCAAAGCTAAAATCAAAACTAGAAACAGAGCCTGGGCCAGCTGGAGAACAACCAAAGCCCCACTTGACCATCTAAAATATCGTCAACTCAAGAATGATACAAAAAAAAAGTACAGTTTTGTACCTACCATAAATGTAGATGTTCGAAGATCCACATTGCTGCAGTCCTTACTTATGGGTAGTCCGCGGTCCTCGGTCGGCCCGAATACCAAAGTATTAGGCTGACGTCGGTCATGGGCGCCTAGATCTGACATCAGAGCGTCAGGGTATAAAGGCGCATGACCGACGTCATATCCTCAGTCTTTTCTTGCCCCAGATATCAGAAGGCCAAACAAGAAAGGCCACAGCCAAAAACAGAATACCTCCCAAAAACATGCCCAACAACAACCATCACCTAAAGCATAGCACCATGTCAAACTACAGTGGGGAAGGAGGGAGGGTAATTGGACTGCAGCAATGTGGATCTTGAACATCTACATTTATGGTAGGTACAAAACTGTACTATGTTCTTCATCTCACATTGCTGCAGTCCTTACTTATGGGTAGAATCCCAAAGCAACGGGAAAGGGAGGTTGGTAAAAATCATAAAGCATTAGGGGCTGCCAAAATGCCCTGTAAAATTGCAGTGGCAAATCCAGCCCTAGACTTAGAATAAAGAGGAAGGTGGTAATGTTTAGAAAAAGTATGCACTGAACTCCAAGTAGCTGCCTCCAAAATGTCTTTATAGCTACCCCCCTTAGAAAGGCCGTGGAAGTAGCAGTAGCCCTAGTGGAATGAGGCCTGATTCCAGCAGGAATCTCCTTACCATGATGGGAATAACAGAAAGAAATACAAAACCCAATCCATTTAGAAATAGTTTGTTTTGAAACAGGTTTACCCTGTGAACCCAAAGCAAAAGAAACAAACAACTGCTGAGACTGTCTGAACTCCTTGGTTCTGCTCAAATAATAACGCAACTGCCTGTGAATATCCAAAGTATGCAAAATTTTCTCCCCTTTATTTTGGGGGTTTGCATAAAAAGTAGGCAAATGAATAGTTTGGTTTAAGGCCACACTAGAAACCACTTTAGGCATGAAGGAAGGATTAGTACGCAAAGATACCCTATCCTTATGAAAAATCAGGAAAGGCTCCACTGCCATGAGGGCCTGTAATTCAGAAACCCTTCTTGCAGAGGTAATGGCCAACAAAAAAAGCAGTTTTCCATGACAAAAACTTTAACTCGGCAGTAGCTGCAGGCTCAAAAGGTTGTAGAGTAAGTTTTTCCAACACAAAATTGAGATCCCAAGCAGGAGTAGGAGCTCTACGTGGGGGTCTTATATTCTTTGCCCCTCTAAGAAATTGCTTAAACAAAGGATGAGAGAATAAAGGAGGGTCACAATCATAGTGAGAAGAAATGGCTGCAGCATGGACCTTTATCGAGGAGAAAGACAAACCCTTGTCCCATAATTCAGTAAGATATTGAAGAGCAACACTTAAATCAGGTTTGGAGACATCAAAGTCCTTTCCTTTGCTCCAAATAAAAAATCTCCTCCATTTATCAGCGTAAACTTTCCTGGTACTAGGCCTCCTGGCCTCCAAAATAACATTCAAAACTTGTTGTGGAAGCTGAGACCCTCCAGAGTCTAAAACAGAATATGCCAGGCTATTAGATGCAGAGACTGAATCTTGACATTGAGGAAGTGATTGCCCACTTGTGACAAAAGGTGCGGAATCAAAGGCAGAGGCCATGGAGGTTCTCGTACTAAACTCCTCAGTAGTGGGTACCAGTGTTGTCGAGGCCAATCCGGTGCTATCAAAATCATGGTTGGCTTGTCTTGTCTGGCCTTCAAAAGTACCTTGGGAAGAAGAGGCAGAGGTGGAAAGGCATATACATGCAGATTGTTCCAACTGAATGATAGAGCGTCCACCTTCCAAGCTGTGTGATGAAACATTTTTGTGCAAAACTTTGGCAACTGGTAATTTAGTGGAGAAGTGAACAGATCTATGTCTGGAGTTCCCCATAACACTGTCAACTTTTGAAAGACATGAGGATCCAATTTCCACTCGTGAGGATCCACTATTTGTCTGCTCAACACATCTGCTAAGGAGTTCTGTGCTCCTGGTAGAAACCTTGCCTGAAGATTGAGGTGTAGATTGAGAGCAGTTTCCCACAAAATCATCACTTGCCTGCAAAGAGGGTAAGAATGGGTTCCCCCTTGCTTGTTGATGTACCACATGACAGTAGTGTTGTCTGTTTGAATCAACACCTGCCCTGGGTGAAGTAAATCTTTGAAAGCCATCAATGCAAACTGGACTGCTAACATTTCTTTCAAGTTGATATGCAAATGTTGGAGTTTGACAGGCCACGTGTCTTGCACCCATTTTCCATTGAGGTGTGCTCCCCAAGCCTTGTCCGAGGCATCTGTCGTTAGAATCTGACTCGCCTCTGGCCGGGTCACAGAGAGTCCCTTGTTTAGGTGACATTCCTGAGCCCACCACAAAAACACCTTCTGAATGCAAGGTATTATCTGAATGACAGTGTCTAGATCTTGGCAGTGCTGTGTCCATACATTTTTGAGATACCATTGCAGCTTCCTCATATGCAGTTTGGCATTGGGAAGCACCATAATACAAGATGCCATGAACCCCAAGGCTTGAAGGACTGTCCTTGCAGTCAGCCTGGACCGTAGAGACATTTGATGGAAATAGAGAGAAAGGCTTCTTTGTTTGTCCGGGGTCAAAAAGGCCATCTGGGAAGCTGTATTCAGTCTCACACCCAGAAAGCACATGTCCTGAGAGGGTACTAGACTGGACTTTGTTTCGTTCACAGAATACCCTAGGCATCTTAACACTGCCATCACATACTGTAGATGATGAAGAAGTTCGTCCTTTTCTTGTGCAATAATCAGGCAATCGTCCAAATAAGGATAAATCTGTATTCCTCTTAGTCTGAAAAAGGCTATCACTGGAGCCAGAACCTTTGTGAACACTCTGGGCGCAGTAGATAAGCCAAAGGGCAATGCAGAGAACTGATAATGTAAATTTCCAGCCCGAAAACGCAGGTACCTCCTGCAACTGGGCCTGATAGGAACATGAAGGTAAGCCTCTTTGAGATCCAGAGTAACCATCCAGTGATCTTTTCCCAACAGAGGTAAAAGTTGTTGTAAAGTCAGCATCTTGAACTTTGGAATGTCCAGGTAAGTGTTGAGGATAGATAAATCCAAAATTGGTCTCCACGTGTTCCCTTTCTTTGGGACTAGAAACAGGCGAGAATAAAATCCTAGGCCCACTTCTGACAGAGGAACTGGCTGTATAGCTCCTATTTGAAGAAGTAAAGAAATTTGTTTGTGAGCCTCTATCCTTTGCCGAGGAGGGACGGCTGGCATGCCCTTGAAAGGAGGCATGGTATGGAAATAGAACTTGTAACCTCGGTTTATAATGTCCAATACCCATTTGTCCTGGGTGACTAAATGCCAATTTTGCTTGAAAAGAGCCAACTTTCCTCCCAAAGGAGCTGCCAGGCAAGAAGAATCTGGTAGCTGAAAATGCAGGTCATTGGGCCTGTTTACGAAAGGACTGGCCCCTGCCCTCACCAGCAGATTGAGCAGGCGAACTCCATTGTCTCGGCCTGAAGGTACTCTGTGCTCTGCCCCTACCACGCCTAGATCTACCCCTAGACTGAGAATCAGAAGAAGGGTACGTCCACCCCTTAGTAGGCCAATTTCTACTAAACTTTGGAGGTTGTACCTGCAAAAAATCTTTAACAGTCTGCATAGACTTAGCCTTGTCTTCCATTTTCTTTAAGACTGACTCCACAGGAGGACCAAACAAAACTTCAGACTGTAAAGGGGCATCCAGAATTCTAGACTTAACATGCTCAGACAAATTCTGATCCTTAAGCCAGGCGTGCCTACGAATAACTGAACCAGTGGCAGCCACCCTAGAAGAAGCCTGTAAAGCATCAAAACCACATTGCAAAGAGTGTTTTCCCACCTGTTCAGAAACATGCACTAAATCCTGCAATTCTTTACACTCTATGCCCTCTGCTAAAGCATCCACTTTAGATCTTAGCTGAGAAAGGAGGAAATTCTGATACTTCAACATATGAAACTGGCAGTTCAAAGCTCTCATTGCTAAAGTAGAAGAGGTATACACCTTCTTACCCCATCTATCCAAAGCTCTAGCTTCCTTATCCAGAGGAACCGGATTCTTAACAACAGAGGCTCTAACACCCTTAGGCCCCTGACTAATAGTTTCTGGGTCCGCCCTAGGACTCTTATACAGATATTTATGAGCCTCAGGCACCCTGTAATACCTGTCCGGTTTAACTGGAGCAGGAGGCACAGAATCTGGATTAAGGGAAGCTTCCGAGAAAACATCTGAAACAACATCCAAAACCGGAGGTATAGCTAAGGGCCTATGCTGTGGTAAAAACAAGAACTCCCTTAGTCTCTTCCGTGAATCAGAGTAATCCTGTCCTTCCCACTTAAAATGCTCCCTCATGGAATGCAGAGTTTCTGAAAATGAAAAATCCTCTGGAGGAGAAGCAGAAGGAGTGGAATCCCCTGCATCAGAATCAGAATAAGGAGGGAAATCTTGAATGTCTTCAGCAGAAGACTCTGAATCATCTGAGGCCTGCTCCAAACTTTCCAACTCTGGCTCCATCCTGGGCCTCTTATCAGGAGGGGGCATAGAACCTCTAATTAAAGTAATCAAATCCTCCGCCATTTTAAGCATGTGCTTTTTAGGCACAGACCCTGAAGAACCAGAACTGACACCAGAGGAAGGCAAAACAGACCTGCCCTTAGAAGGAGCCTTAGAAACAGTAACAGAAGGCCTAACCACCTTAGGCAAAGAAGGGAGAATAGTAACCTGAGAGGCCCCTTCAGCCTGACCTGCCTCCTGAGAGGCCACATCTTGTAAAATCAAAGTTTCCCCCTGGGACTCAACAGAAACTTCAGCCGGATCCAGCTGTTCAGCTGTAGCTTCTAAAGATCCGGCGTCCGTAACTGACGAATCATCCTGCCTAGGCTTTAAAGATTTGTCTTTGCGCTTCTTAGTAGAAGCAGGCGTCGGAACATCCGATGGCATATTATAATTACACCTCTTGCCAAAGACTAACCTAGCGCAATCTAACCTCCGTTTTATAGTGCGCTTATTAAACCTAGCACAAAACCGACACCCGACTACGTCGTGCTCCGGTCCCAAACAAGGAATACAAAGCGAGTGGTAATCCCTATGCGGTATCTGTTTCCCAAAAGAAATACAATTATTCACTTTTTCTGACATCCGGTAAGTAATTGAGGCAAGAAAAAACAAAAATATTCCCCAACGGGGTACTTAGCCCAACTTGGTATCGGTCTGAAACTCCGAAAACGAAAAATTTCAGAACGCCGAACGGCACTTGCAACGCTGCTTCTGCATCGGACCATGCGGCAAAAAAGACTGAGGATATGACGTCGGTCATGCGCCTTTATACCCTGACGCTCTGATGCCAGATCTAGGCGCCCATGACCGACGTCAGCCTAATACTTTGGTATTCGGGCCGACCAAGGACCGCGGACTACCCATAAGTAAGGACTGCAGCAATGTGAGATGAAGAACATCCTATTTTACTGGATAAAAAAAGCTTCTACCAAAATCTCCTACACAAACACCACAACAACCCTCAAAAGTTCTGGGCAGGCTTAAATCAACTACTTTGTCCAGGTCACTCCACCACCCCAACCCCGGCTAACTACACCCATAGTTCCCCAGAGACCATAGCTAGCACCTTTAATAACTTTTTCACTGAAACAATCCAATCCCTAGCAAATCAACTAAACCCCTTTAACTTAAAAAACATGCCTAATCTACCTAATAATCACCCGGAATTTAGCTTCCAACCAATATCCACTAGTTTTATCAAAACACTTCTAAAAAAACTAAAACCTACCACCTTCGCTGCTGACCTCCTCCCTGCAGAGTACCTACAAATAGCTGCAGATGCCATTGCATATCCCATATCTATCCTCATCAACAGAACCTTATCCGAAAATGCTTTCCCCTCCCTCTGGAAAATACCTCACGTCATCCCACTCCATAAAGGTGGTAGCTCCTCAGACATATCCAACTATAGACCCATTGCCACTCATTCCCCACTAGCCAAAATAATGGAGAAATGTGTACACAAGCAACTAATACAATACCTTTCACAGAATAACTTACTATCAGACTCCCAGCATGGTTTCAGGCCATACCACAGCACCACCTCAGCCCTCCTTTCCTTTACTACTGTCATAAACCAAAATAGAATGACAATAGGCTAACCTCTGCCCACTTTCTTGACCTATCAATAGCCTTTGACATGGACAACCATGAACTTCTCATTCTTTCACTAAAATCTATTTCCCTCAACAAGCCTGCTATCCAGTGGTTCCAGTCCTACCTGACTGGTAGACAGCAGGCGGTACTATGGCAGGGCAAACTCTCCAGCCAGTTACCTCTCACACTTGATGTCCCTCAAGGGTCCATACTAGGTCCACTACACTTCTCTATTTTTATCAACAACCTCCACACTGCTATCCCTAAAGCCACCTGCATTCAATACACAGATGATTCCACTCTCATCTGCTCAGTCACCTCCCCATCCGACTTGCAAATCTTAACCCAAAATACATTTAACACTATCGAGAACTGGCCCACCAACCAATGCCTACTTCTGAACCCCAATAAAACTAAACTTCTACTCTTCTTTCCCACGTAGATCCACCACACTTTCATTCTCTGTCACATCTAACAATGGTACCACTATTTCCCCAGATAATCATACCCAACTGCTTGGGGTTATCATAGACAATAATCTCAAATTTGACCTACAGGTCAACAAAACCATACAGACCATCAATAAGAAGCTTGGATCACTGTATAGAAACAAGACATTTTTAACCCCACTGGCTAGGACTGCAATCGCCCGATCACACCTACTCTCTACTCTTTTATATGCCTCACCTGTACTCTCAAACCTCAACAAATCCGAACTAGGTAAGCTGTCCCATAGCTACAATCATACTGCCAGATTCGCCACTGGCTCCACCTATAGAACCCACCACTGCCAGAACCTTAAACAACTACAGTGGCTAGAACTGCCCAGCTTAATTGAATTCAATCAACTCTTAATAGCGCACAAAATTTTGTACCACACTGAGGATACCCCCTCACTTAAAAATATTATTAAGCCATATAGCAACCTAAGATCCCTATGGTCAGCCGATAAACTACTGGTCCAAACCCACAAAGCTAATAACTCTGCTGGTGAATCCATGTTTGCCAACTTCATTGGCAAAACCTGGAATTCGTTGCCAAACTATATAACCCTACAATCCTCCAAAAGTCTCTTAAAAAAAACCTCAAACAGTATCTCAAAGTGAATTGGATATGCCCATGTACCAACCCTGATTAAGTTATAAACTAAAAGCATATTCTGCAATTATCATAACTTAAAACTACATCACCAAGCTCTGCTTCCAATCTGATGTCTCTTACTTTTAATTGCCTGTCCATGAGAATTGTGAGTGGAACACTACTAACCCATTGTATATAATCACTTTGTTTTTATAAATGTTTGCTAACTTCTGTGTAATCGATGTAAGTTTGTCTATGTGCAGCTTTTCTCCTCGGGCCTCTGCTGAAAATGGACATGTATCCAGTCGGACTATCCCGGTAAACAAATGTAAAATAAAATAATAAAATAAATAAATGTTCATCGTGTTTCACTGTTGCAGTCCTTACAAAATGGGTTGATTCCCAAAGCCCAGGAAAAAAACAAAAGGGAGGAGGAACACCCACTGTTTAAGGGTTGGTAAGGATGCCCTGCGACACTGCAGTGGCAAAACCAGCCCTGGATATAGAAAACAAGGGGAAATTGTAATGTTTAGTGAAAGTGTGGACAGAAGTCCATGTAGTTGCTTCCAGTATGTCCCTAGTAGGTACAACTCTTAAAAAAGCTGCTGAGGTAGAGGCTGCCCTAGTAGAATGGGTCCTAATACTCTGAGGAGGAACCTTGCCATGCTGTAAGTAACAAAAGTGAATACAATGAGCAATCCACTTAGAAATGGTCTGTTTAGAAATAGCTTTGCCCTGAGCTCCAAGAACAAAACTGACCAACAATTGATCCGACTTTTGAAAAGATTTAGTCCTGCCCAAGTAAAATCTAAGCTGTCTATGCACATCCAGGGAATGCAGTAACCTTTCCCCTTTATTCTGAGGATTAGGAAAGAAGGTAGGCAGGTGGATAGACTGGTTAAGAGTCAGGCTAGATACCACCTTAGGCATAAAGGAGGGATTAGTTTGAAGATAAACCCGATCCACATGGAAGATGATAAAAAGCTCTACTGCCATTAAGGTCTGCAGCTCAGAAACTCTTCTAGCTGAAGTAATAGCCAAGAGAAAGGCAGTTTTCCAGAAGAGAAACTTCAGGTCTGCTGAGGCAGCTGGTTCAAAAGGAGGCAGAGTAAGTTTCTCAAGTACAAAATTGAGATCCCAAGCAGGAGTATGTGCCCTTCTGGGAGGCTTTAAATTGCTAGCTCCCCTGAGGAACTATTTCATCAAGGGATGAGAGAAAATGGGAAGCTCAAAGGAACAAAGAACAGAAATAGCTGAAGCATGGATTTTGATAGAAGAAAAGGAAAGTCCACCATTAAGCAAGCCTGCCAGATAGTCAAGAATAAGAGGAAGAGTAGGTTGAGAAGGGTCTTCCCCTCTAGTCTGCATCCAAATGGAGAATCTTTTCCAATTATCTGAGTAAGATTTCCTAGTGCTAGGCCTCCTGGCCTCACGAAGGACCTCAACCACTTGTTGGGAAAGGTTTAAATTATGAGCCAAGC